>NC_052054.1:14990402-15138683 GCF_903992535.2 Arvicola amphibius
AAAAAAGTTTTGTTCACTGTTTATCCTGAATGTGAAATCTGGGCCTGGATCCACTTCAGTCTCTGATGCTTTGGTTCCCTGTGCGGGCTGGAGGTGAGCTTGGATATACCAAGAAACAACCCTTCAATAGCCTCTGGGGCTAATCTGCACCTTGGTCCTGTTTCTTCTGCTGTAAATACATCTGGACACAGAACACTGAGCAAAAAAAAAAAAAAAAAAAAAAAAAAAAAAAAAAAAAAAAAAAAAAAGTGGTCCAAGGCTTGTAATGCAGAAGGTCTGGACACAGGCAGGAGCCAAATGCCGGGAGCCAGTCTACAGTGAGCTAGCTAAGATTCAGCAGCATGTGGGCATCAGAAGATGTATACCTGTCCCATGGATTATTGACCCTAGGCAACTCTACAGGTGGGTGTTTACCAGAACCACCCACCTACTCCTTCTGCAGGCCCACGGGGCAAAGCGGAAATGAGAGGAAAGGGACATCAAAAGTAATAACAATAACAATAACAATAATAATAATAATAATAATAATAATAACCTCTTAGGAGAAACTAAAATTGAAGACACAAAACAGTAGTCACTTAGGTCACCGAGAGTCTGTGCCCTGGATTCCCCTATGTCCTGGACTGCCCTGGCTTCTTGCACAGTGCCTGCCTGTGGGGCAGGACAGAGCTACCCGCGTGCCACTCGAGAGCGTTTTCTGCCTGCTGGACCAGACATGAAACTTAGCTGCAGGGCATTACTGCGCTGTTGCCTCTGAGTAGTAGATTCTAAACACACGGGACACCTATTAATTCACAGCTGTCAGAAGTCATATGCTAGCAGTCCGCTCTAACTCGAACTCGGAGAGAAATCAAAACTTGCTGAAACCCATTCAACTCCCATACCGGCTCCTCTGAGCAGCCGGAACTGAATCCAGAACCCAGGACTGGGGAAGATAGGGAAAAAGATCCGTAGGCACCTCTGCCTAAAAACCCCATCGTCTCCCTTATACCTTGCATATTTTCAGTCCAAAAGAGCATTGAACCCAACACACTAAAACTTTGTTTTAAATAATGACTAATAAATTACCCCTGAGCTCCATTAACCGCAAACACCTCCATCTTTAAATAACAAAGGAGGCCCTTGCACAAACCTCTTGGCCACCTGGGGTTTATTCGCTTTGGGGTGTTCTCCCCATAAATAACTTCTTTGGACTGTTTTTCCAATGGTTGTGTAGTTAGGAAACACGGGTCTTTTGAATCTGCCTCTCCTACAGAACCTGCGGGCAGAGAATATTGTTTTTGCTGTTGTTATTGTTATCGTTTTTTTAAGCTGCCCGTGGAAAGAAGGCGGGCTCCGCAGAGAATCCTTCCTGACTTCCCCGAGGAGTGGGAGGGGGCGATCTGTGGCCCGTGAGGTTTCCCCCTCTCGCGCTCCCTCCCCGGGCCAGCCCTGGCACAGCGGCCAACCCGACGTGGCGCGGGTACCTGTAGAAGGCGGGAGGGCCGGTGTCGCGCACGGCGTAGGCGCTAGGCTCATTCTCCAGGTAGTAGGGCACCTGCTGGCCGTGCGGGTGCAGGAAGGGCGACAACTGCGGCGGTGGCGGATGCAGGAGCATCAGCGGACTCGGCGACACGCTGTTGAGCTGGGGAAAAGCCCCCAGGCTGTTGGCACCGAAGGCGGCAGCCTCGGACCCGGGGCCATAGGCGATGCCCGACTGGCCATAGACCGGCGCCGAGGCAGCGGCGGCGGCGGCAGCGTTGAATTCGTAGGCTGCGCCCTCGGGGTAGTTGAACACGGCCGCGGGCTTGCTGCTGTCCACATACATCTCGCCCAGGGCCCTCTCCAGGGGCATCTTGAGCTGCGGGCGGTTGAGGGGCTCCAGCTCGTTCCCTTGGATCTGATGCAGCAAGGCCATTCCCGAGGTTTTGGTGTGGAGGGTCATGGTCATGGTCAGTTGCAGCCGGCCAGGCACAGACAGGCTCCCCGCGCACGCAGAGGGCTCAGCAGCGGACGGGCCACCTGGAAGAAAAAAAAAAGCAGAGCCCGCAGTTAGAGGCGATGCAGCGCAGATATCCTTGGCGTGAGCACTGACCCTGGCCCTGCCCAGGGGCAGAGCGATCCTTCAGAGCCCAGGTGACCCAACTCCAGCGAGCGCACCCCACCACTCCCCGGTTCTCCAACTTTACATACTGGCCTTCCCTGATCTTAGACATCGCAAACCTGCTGGAAGCCGCCTGCCGAGGGCTGCTGCTTACAGGCACTGCTGGAAACATCAGCGAGCGCGCCCTAAATACCGCTTCCGTGAACTTAACTTTCCTGCTCTTCGCTGCTGGGATTCGCTGTAGGGGGTGTGAGGGAGCAGAGGGCTCTCCGGCAGCCGTGTCCCCACCCCCACCCTTAGGAAGACTAGGTTTGCAACAAATGCAGACTATGCCACAGGCCGCTTTTTCCTGATGTGTTGCCTATGTGCTGGGTGCCAGGCTCCAATCTGTCTCTGTTTGTCTCTCTTTCTGTTTGATTCGGTCTTCTTGCTGGCTGGAAGTACGTAGTGTATGCATAGAATAACCCTGCGAGGATGGTAACTGTATCTGTAACTGAGATATGGCAAATAGGAAGGGGTGTGTGGTCGCATATGCAGCCAGCCACAGACAGCTAGCTATATTTAGCATTGGCGGACACAGGAGGCATCTAGGGCCAGGAGAGCGGAGATGGAGCATGTATAGGAAGACCTGTATTTGGAGTCAAGAGAAAACGACCAGCCTTCAGCTTCCACATCTGCAGAAGAAAAAAAAAAAGAACCCAACCGATCACCAAGGGGTCCCTTCCAGCACAGCCATCACAGATTCGCCCAGCTTGGCTTTTCTGTTTTTGTTGGACCCCAGTACCAAATTCACTTCCTTTTGAAATTCTCATGCGGCTATGATTCAGAAAAACCTTCAGTTAGGCGCACATGGGTGTCCCTGCCTTCCACAGGTTATGCAACCAAAACTTGAGAAAATTGAACGTGGCATGAGACGTTTTCCTATAAAATATCACCTGGAACCCTTAACCATAGCTCTGGCAATTAGATAACCCTGTCCGGCTAAGCAGAAACTTTTGAAAGCCTCCCCTGCCTTCCAGCTCTTGAATTCTACAAATGGACCCTCTGGGCTCACTTGAGGTAGGGGCATATGAAATCAAATACCTGAATGACAAAGAGGTAAAAAAAAAAAGTTTATAATCCAGTATTGAATTAAATTCTGACTGCTCATGCATACACACCTGTTACTGTAACAAAAGATATGTTTATACTTTTTTAAAAAAATAAACTGCCTTTACCCCAACCTGATATCCCCCAAAACACCCATTAGCATTTGACTTTAATTCCTATTCCATATACTCCCAAAGAGTACCTGATACTCTTTGACCGGCAAATGTCAAGGTTGCTGTTGCTAATAGTAACACTTTAAAAATATTTTCTACTGAGTAATTGCTTATCTAATTCTTAGAAAAACGGATCATTTTGGATGATATAGAGCTAAGCTGATTTAAATCCAAAGACAAAGTTAAGTTTGGCATCCGTAAGTATAGGTGACAGCAAAGAAAGGGTTAAAAGCACATTAGGTGAATCGCAGATATTTCTCTTCATGGCCAGCAATCTTTTTACAGAAGATTTAGTTTCCGTAAACCACACTTTCAATTTTCAAATGCCTTTTTAAAACACATGCAAAAGCAAGCACTTCATGGGGCTTTTTAAAAATCTGAGCCTGCAAATTATATATAAACGGTACAAAGAATCCTACAAGTCCAGAAAGGGGGAAAAAAGGAGCCGCGCAGATCCCCCTGATAGAAAAATAGCACAGCCTCCTCTCCGGCTAGGATACAGACAGTAGGCAGAAAGGTAAGTTGCTTTCTCAAAATGCTCAAGCTACAGAGAGAGAAATCAAAAACCGATCCTACCCTGCTGGTTCAAGAGCGCCTTTCCAGAAATGTTCCATGGGTTTGTAGAGGTGCGGGCCGAGACAGTAAGAAGGAAGGAAGGAAGGAAGGAAGGAATGTGCTCCAATGATCGAGTGGCTCGGTGTGTGATCAAGCCAGAGCCTGTGAGGATGTGTTTGTATGTGGAGTGGCAGGGACTCTCGGGAAGCCGCCAGTAGGCAGGGCACTTGGCAGCCCCTCCCGGCAGACGCGGCAGCTGGGCTTCTGCGCGACGCTGGATGAATGGCAGTGGGAATGGGGAGTCGGGGAGACTTGCTGTCTGCTGAGGGACGGCAGAAGCACAGCTAGAGGCAGCGACAGCGGCGGCTGCGTTCCTAGAAGAAACTCCAGCTCCCTGTGCTCCCTACCTGTGGAGCCAGAAGTGTCCCGTGCTTTCTGCTATAGATAGAACAGGACTGACAGTAAATCACAGGTTCGCAGCTAAACTCGAATGGCTGTCAACGTGTGTGGAGCTCGAGTTTACAAACTCTGCCAGGGGAGGGTCTCCCTAAATAACGTAATTTAACAAGAAAAGCCTTCTGGAATACGTTTGGCTCAAACGCTCTAGCCCCGATGCTCAACGGCCATGCTACCAGTGGCATAAGGAGGTCAGACTTTGCAATAAATATTTCGGCATTCCAGGGATACATTTCCAACTGAAATGCAATACTCCCCCACCTCATTAACCAAACCCATGAACCTCTCCACCCAGAGCCCATTGACTGCTGTCCATAAACACATACCTCCAAAAGATATTTTAATCTGAGAGGTGGGAGTATAAAGCGACTTGGCTTTAAACGGATCTCAAGTTCCCAGTCGTTCAGGCATTGGTTGTAGACAGAGGTCTCTTCCAGCGGTGTTTGTGCCTGGATGCACCTGGTTCTCAGCTTGTCTCTCCCCCCACAGCACAACGCAGAGGAATGAGGTACCCTGCCTAAGCCCTCACCCTGGGTCCCAGGACACAGGAGGCCTAGTGAAGCCTTTGGTGCCAGACGTTAGTCACCACCTTAGGTATTAGGTGACTCTAATCACAATGCCAGGAGTGGCCAGTCTCTGGCCCTGGGACCCTAGGCGGTTACCAGGAGATTTATGAGTGGCACCTGAGCCAGTACAAAGAAAGTGATATAGAGAGAAAAGACTAAAGATAACACACCACAACTACACATTGTTTTTTTCTTTTTGGCAAGACTAGAGGTTATAATATCAGAACACAGCTCCCTCAACAATCTGCAATGGCCATAAATACCTAATATAAATAAATATTGAGAGGAGCGGTGTGCATAACATGCATTCGCCTGGCATATGGGAAGGCCCGGGTTCGAGTTCGGACACTGCACAGAGAAACAAGCAAGTAAGCATAGCCAAGAATGGTTGTTAACCCTTTGGTGGAGATAGTATTGAGTCCTGTAGGTCAGCCATGGCCACCCATTTACCAAGCCAGTCCAAAACAAAAGTATGCAAGGAAGGAGGGAGAAAGAGTAGAAGACAAGAGAGCCAAGGGAAGTTGGAATGGAAAAGAGAAACGTGGGGTGGAGGCCTGCGAGGAAAAGGCAGGGCAAGAAGGCAGCCATCATCTCAGAGACTTTGGCTGTGGAGAAGGTTATAATCCCGGTTAGCCTGAGATAGCCCAAGAAAGACAGTTTTGGCAGAGCATTCAGGCTCCCACCACCAGGGGTTGTTGGGAAAGCATGGCGCACCGTGCTGGTTGTCCTGTGGTGCTCTAGCCACCAATTTCCTCCTGGATTCTCCCTCTTCTCTCTTGACTCCCACACTGAGCAATTCGACTGCTGTGGCCTCCTGGCATATCCAGGTGAAGACGAGAAGACGGGTTTGTCTCAGGCTGCTGCCCAGTGCAGTTTCCGGATCCCGTGGCCAGGGGTCTCCTGCTCAGAGCTGGGTAATGGAGGAACCCATCTTCATTCTCTCCACTTTGACACAGCTCTCCCTTCAGCGGCTCCTGACACATCACTGCTGATGGTCCCTCCAGTCCCCCACATTAAGACATCGCTACTTCCTCTAGGGCCTGACACTCTTTTGCCTTCTATAGCCAGCCAAGAAGCAACCCCTGAGCCTATAGCTTTGTACTCTCTCCCTTCCCACTGCTTCCCCTAGCCTCTCACCTCACCCATCCAAGGAGCCCTTCCAAGCACCGCTCCTCCTGTTTCTTTCCCTCGTCCTCTTCCCTCGTCCCACCGCCGGTTTGTCTTCCTGACTTTGCATTGCCGCAGGTTCTACCTTGTACAAGCTCCATCATCATCCCAAACCCCAGCTTCCCTAAGAGCCAAGGCCTTCCTCTCCCCCAGACCTGCCCTTTCTAGTTTATCACCTCCAACAGGTAGCCTGGTCTTCAGGCAAATGAAACCACTTGTTCCAAAGACCCCCAAAGCCTGTCTTCTTTTTTCTTAGACTACCCACTTCCCTGACTTGGAAGAAAACACATGTGCCTTCTTGAGGTTTGGCCTAAGCAGCACCATATCCTCACGGTCACCCCCCGAGCCCTCCCTCCTCGGAGTGACTGTTGTTCTCAGCCATTTTATCAACTTCCTCCCTGAACTGAAGTCATTTTTATCACCTCATCCTGCTGAGGAGAAACTCAAACGCAAGGTCCACCTCTGAGAACTTGAATCTGTAGCATCCTGTCTGGTCATTGTTAGGTCACCAAATATGAGCTAATTTCCTATCTTGATACTTCAAATGACAAAATGATATCCCATCTGCCCAAATGACCATCGCTGAAAACTGACGTCCCATGTGATCACGGCCATCCAGTACTTTGCCAACTGCTTTTTTTTTTCTGGGATGCTATCTTCCTACCATCACAGCAACTGGAGCCATAAAAATCTAACTTTAAAACTCATCCAATCTCGACGCATAAACTGGCAATGCTTGGCCGCATGATTCACCAGAAAGCGTTTCATTTTAGTTCTTAACCAGGCAGGACAAGGGCCAGACACAGCTTCCTCTCCAGGCGCACGGAAGGCTTTTTACATTTACCAAAACAGCGTCCCTCTACAAATACAAAAGAAGTAGAATGGAGACATAGTCACATCATAGCTTGTGCGACCAGTGTGGTCCCTGCACTGAGATGGGAAGTTTATCTCTGTTCAGACCGAACATTACCCTGATTATAAATGGTGAGTGTGTGTGTGTGTGTGTGTATGAGCGTTTGTGTTCATTCTTTCCTTCCCTTTTGTCTTTTATTTTCTTTCTTTTCTCTTTAAAGCAAAGTCTCAGCTTGAAGCCCAAAACTCACTGTGTAGCCCAGGATGGCTCTACACCCATGATGATCCTTCTGACTCAGCCTCTAGAGCACTGGAATCACAGAAATGAGTGAACATGCCACTGAGTCCTGATTTGATACAGTTTTTCCCTAAGCAGAAGTATAATGAGTTCCCTTCTTAAAGATAGTTTGGGCATTGCTTCTGTTTTAATTGACTTCCAGATTTTGACCTTAGAGTTTTGTTTTTGGAAGCCAACTCCATACACAATATAATGTGCATATGTTAAGTATGCAGCCTGACAAATATGGATAGATTTGGCCATGAACAACCATGTCAATCAAAGTATGAACCACTTGACTATTCCAGTCAACGCAGAGAATTCCTTCACACCTATTCTAATCAATCCCCCACCTACAGGCTGCTTTGTTGCCATAGATGATTCGTTTTTACCCGACCCAGGTGACCACTTACAAGTTGGGGCACATAAAACCCATTTCCAAATAACAGTGCACCCATCCAGGTACCGGGCTTTCAGCATCCACTTCCCCTGGCAACAGGATGCAGAGTTGTGATTTCCTCCGCCAAAGTCTGCTGCCTGTGGTGGGTCCCCTGGAAGCCCCTGAATTTTACTAAGATTTTCTCATCCAAAGGCCTTTTCAGAATAGCAGACTGTAGTGGCATATTATTTGTAGTGGCATATAACTAAATCCTGTCTGGAGACCAGAGGCAAAGCTAAAGCCACTAGAGATCAGGCACACACTTCTAACCCCAGCACTCGGGAGGCAGAGGCAGGTGGATCTCCGTGAGTTCAAGGCCACCCTGGGCTACACAAGATCAATGCAGAAACAAATCCAGGTGGTGGTGGCTCACACTTTTAACCCAGTCCTAGGGACTCATACGCCTTTAATCCCAGCACTAAAGGGAATATAAAATGAGAAGGGAGAGAGGCTTAGTCTGCATAGTTGGTGGTCGCCCAGCCTTGATTGAGGTAAGACTTCTCTAGTGGCTTAACTGTTTTGCCTCTCTGGTCTTCGGGTTGAACCCCAATATCTGACTCTGGGTTTTTATTACTCATGCTACAGTAGACTTTGAAGGTGCTGCAGTGTTAAGCTTGGAAGATGCAAGGATACACGGTAACCAGAAGGCAATGGGAAGCCTTATCATTCCACCGTATTGCCAATACACAGAAAGTATATTTGTATGCCAGTAGCTCAACCAAAGCCCTCTCATAAGCCGAGACCTGAGATCTACTCTGTCTTCCTGATAGTGGCTTGAAGATAATTCCAATTCTTGGTTGCCAAGCGTAACGGCTACTCTTTATTACAGATCAATGAGTGATTGGGAGGTAATGCTCAAGATTAACAGAATTCAGTCTCTTTCTTCTTACATTTCTTGGAAATTTTATTTTTTCCAAATACCTTACAAAGTTTTATACTATTTACCTCTGTCGCACACGGTAGAAGGTAATTCAGAAAGGGCTTTCATGGCAAATGCTGTAACATATGAACTGCAATTATCCCAGTTATTGTCACACAGTGTCCTTCTCCTTCCTCCATCTATTGTTTACTAGAGGAATCACATTGTCAGCTTAGGGTGCTATTTCTTTGTGCGGTGCAATAGCCAATGGCTAAATACACTTAAATTCAGATAGACTTATCTACAGTTAGGAGACTTGCACACACACACACACACACACACACACACACACACACACACACACCCAAATAATTGGCCAAGAACTGTCTCCAATTTCAGAGCCAAGCCCATAAAAAGGTAAGAAGAATAGCCAAGCAGAACATTTGAGTTTTGAACCTTTGTCTAAGCCTTCCCTTGTATTCAGTCACAGCTGCCTCCCACTCTCCCTGAGCACCCAGGACCCTCATCCTAGCTAGCAGGTTCCCCTTTTCTCTCCCACTCCCCAAGGTACCATCATGCTGTACTGAGGGAGTAGTGTGTCTGTAACCATGCCAAGGGATGACTCATTCATTCAGTTCACTGAAACAATATTGATTACTCTATTTACCAAGAGCAACTCTGAGGTGTCTGTTACTGTCTTAGTCAGCTCAGACTGCCATCATCAAACATCACAGACAGGGAACACAAACAGCAGGCATTTCCTTTCTTCTGGTTAGGAAAACTGAAATCTGAGAGCGGGGCCCTATTCCTAACCCACAGGTAGCTTGGCTTCTCAGTGTGGCTGGCTCATCACAGAATGAGAACAAAAGGAGAAGAATGAGCAAGAGGTGGTACTTCTTCTCGCTCAGGCTTGATGAAACATACGACATCACTCCCTCATCCCTAACTGCCTCCTCAGGTTCCTATGTGGAGAGAGTCCCATGAAGTGGATAAGGATTCAAACTATGGGTTTGGAGGAGACACGATTCAGTCAGTATCAGTATCCAAAAACAAACTACACCGAAGTTTCTGCCCTCCAGCCTACCAGAAGTTTAAGGTTTTTCTCTATCACTTCTCAGTAGTTTTCTTTTCCTGCCCCTCCCTCTTTTTCTGTTATGCATACGTACACGTTATGAGGTACGCATGCACTAGCCTGAGTGAGGTAAATGGAAGCAGAAGCCAGAGGTAGACATTGAATGTCACCCTCCACCACTCTCCACCTTGGTTTCTGAGGCAGGATCTCTCCCTGAGCCCAGAAATTCCAATTAGCCCAGACTAGCTGGCCCAGGGATGCCTCTGTCTCTGCATTCCCAGAAACAACGCGTTAAAGGCATATCTCTGACCTAATCTTTACATGGGTATTAGGGATCAAACCTCTTAATTTGCACTGCAAACCCTTTATTGACTGTACCATCTTCCTAGCCTTCCCTTGATTTTACCTCTCTTTCTGTCCCTCTGCACAGAAGCCCTCCTGAGACCGCTTCTTGGTCCGCCTGTCTTGAGAGGCTGGGTATTGCTCAGCATTCAGTTCCTGTGCCCTCCACCCCTCTCCAGTCTTTCTCTTGAACCTCAACAGCAGTTCCAAAAAGTTAAGCTTCATCTGTACTTTGAAGACCTCAGAGTAGAAACTCTCTCCCCAAGATCTCCATCCTAGAGAAAGACCCCTTCCCAGTTTGCAAACTTTTACCACAGGTTCGGTCAATCTACAGATACGTATTAAGCATCTGTTGTATACTCACCATTTAATGTTCAACTTCTTCATAACCAATTTGTCTTTTCCCAAGACCTGTCCTTCCTCTGTTTCCTATCTTTGTGGATAGCACTTCATACACATCTCTGGACAGGACCAGAGGACTCGGCCCTCTCTACCCTCGTTCTCTTCCTCAGATTCGTGTCGGGCCTAGGACAAACTTTCATGTACAGCTCCTCCATCTCTTTGGAGTTTGTCCTCCATCCTCACACTCCATATAATTCCCAGGTCACTGTCTTCTCCTCAAGGGCACCACCTCTACCCCTTTGCCTTCATTCCCCATCCCCTGACCTGGAGAAAGAGCAGTCTGTCTCATAAGCAAAAGAACTTGATTCTCAAAAGTTGCCCCCGCCATCTTCCCTCTCCCAGGGGCCTCTTATTCCTTCAGGCAGATGGTAAATTCCATAGTGTGCAAATACTTGCTCTGGATTGACCATTCCCATTGGCAGGTTGTTCTAAATAGAATCTTTGCAGTAAATCACTTTACTGTCTGTCCCTCAGGTAGTCTTCCTTGAGACATCACCGCCACCAGGAAGCCTGTTTTGATTTCCTCTTGGGTGCTTTGACAAACGCCCATATCTCCCTGGTCATTGTCTGTCTCTGCCACTTTAGGAGGCTATCACAGACCATGTGATGAATAAACAATAATAATTAATTTGGTTGTGATTCTGGGGGCTAGAACTCTGTGATGGAAAGGCTGCACCTGGGCAGGACTCTGATGAAAAGGCTTGTGTGTGAGGCAGGGGAGAACCAAGCTAGGCTGCTCTTTTTCTGGAACTGCTTTCCGCAAGAACGGATGGCCTTGGTCATCTCTTGAAGTTCCGCACCGTTTAAGGCAGTTGCCGTGACTGCTAAATTTGGACACTAGTTCAGGAGAAGGCCATTCAAGCCGCAGGACTCGCCGCCACTCCCGCCCTAGCCCTGCTGATTCTACTGGATTTCCTACTCCTTCTTCTCTGGCTCACCATGGCCCGCAAATGCAGAACAGGCTCTTGTGGGTTTTTCAAAGTCTCATTGCATAGTTGCATGATGTATAGTTGACCCCCAACAAATCCTTTGGAAGGATAAATACAGAAAGCTGGCTCAAACCTATGTGCCTTGCTAACTGGCATCTTTAATCGCTTAACTCGGAAGGAGCGATCACTGCAGCTCAAATCCAGCTCCAGAGCTTGAAGGGCACTTTGGAAGCAGACTCGCATATTCTAGAACAATCCATGCTTCCTATCATAGAAAGGATAGTTACAGCTGATGGCACCTCTGCTCTTCATGCCCCTACTCCTGGACACATAAAGGACTGAGGCCAAGAAAAGCATGGACAAAGCACTGGGCACAATTAGCATCCCCTGAAGCACCAAGCTCGGGCTGTGTCTTTCTCCCTAGCCAATCCCCAGGCTCTGTGGATGGGCCACACCCACCTTTCAGTATGGCCCATGATTAACACAAATTTAATCAAGGCATCATCTTGGTGGCTCCATGTGCTACTCTTAGAGCCTTAAAGATTGCCATCTCTTTGGAAAACACTGGAAGACTGCTTCCCCATGCTCCCAAATCACTGGTGAAGTGATGAGGAATAGGTTTGAGAACACCATGTTTTCAACAAACACTGAAACGACTTGTGTTCAAGGACATGACTTCCCTTAATATAACATGAATAAGTGAGTGATCCACCTTGCATCCCTTGCTCCTCCAAAGACGCTTCTCTAGGTCTCATCTTCTTTCAATCTTCATATAATTTGAATTGAACTTTCTTGCTACCAAACACATTTAAATCCTTCCCGCAGCTGCCAAATTGTACAAACTTGCAAATGTAACACCTTTAACCAAAAAAAAAAAAAAAAAAAAAAAAACAAAAACAAAACTAATTACTTGACTTGATGTGCTATTTTCCCATTTCCAGGGGAATCGAATTTGAGAACCGCTCAGGCTCCTGGCTGAGTTGCTCCAACAGTGATGACAGCAGCTGCTTGTGGATCACAGGGCGCTCACCTTCCTGAAAGCCATTATCCCCTTAAAGGAATTAGAAAGCTGCTTGGGACTAAGGCAAACACACACAGCTTCAGGAGGACTCAGTGGCAGACTCCCAGGAGACTACAGCATAAAAAAGATTCCTTTACTGACACTTGCCAGTAGCTTTTGGGCCACAAATTCAGAGGGAAAGCAATATAAGATCTCCACAAACATTCTTATAAATGTTAGCAAATGGTTGCATCATACAAATTGTACAATCTTCTCACCCCCACCCGGCTTTCTCCACTCTATCCTCTCCAATTTCCTGTCCCTCCACAGACCATCTTCTTTTACACTGTGGTCCAGCCTGTCTGTTCCTTATGCTCTTTCTAGGTAGGCCATGCTCACGCTACTCATCACGATGGGATGTTTTGTCAGCCCCAGATTCTGATCAGATCATGCAGCAGAAGAAGGTATCTGATGGGTTGGAAGGTATGTGATGGGTTGGAAGGTGTCTGATGGGTTGGAAGGTGTCTGATGGGTTGGAAGGTGTCTGGTGGGTTGGAAGGTGTCTGATGGGTTGGGGCACTCTGTGCCATTGGAGTCCTCAATGCCTCTCCTTGACTTCACCCTTTTACAGGTCCAGCCAATGATACTTTTGCACACAGCCTCTACAGCCCTTGGTTCCAGTAGAGATGCAACACCCAAGTTGTATGACTTCTCATGTAGGATTTTTACTTTTGACTTTTTTCTTCTTTTCTTTTCTGCCTTTTTAAAAACACTTTTGTTTATTCTTATTTTTTAAGACAGGTTTCTCTCTGATGCCCTGGTAGTCCTGGAACTCACTCTGTAGACCTGACTAACCTAAAAACTCAGAGATCCACCTGCCTCTGCCTCCAAAGTGCTGGGATTAAAGATGTGTGCCACCTCTGCCTGGCAGGAATTTTACTCTTATAGAGAGAACACTTATTAAATGAGTTCTCTAACTTATGGAACTGCAGAAGTGCACAGCAGAAAGCATAATTCTTAGAGCAAGCATTTCTGTGAAATATATATTCCACAACTTATCTTTCAAAACATAAAATATCATGAGAATAAACTGTGTTAACCCTTTCCTCCTCACAAGGCTTAGGAATCCAGAAAGATTATAAGAGCCACGGTCTGGGGATGAATACTGTGAAGTGCTGTTATCTGCACACAGCATGGCTGTTGCTCTCAGGAGCTCACTACAACCATGGTCACCGTCACATGGCCAGGCAAACAAGCTCAGTCAAGATTCCAGCAGGCAGCACTATCTGGATCAGTGGGTACCACCACTGTAATAACCCCTGACAAAGGCAACTTGGCTGGCGCACAAGGCAAAGACTGAACTTGTACCTATAAATATGATTAAGGAGGATAAGGAGAGATGCTTGAAGACTCCCAAAACACAAACAGTTGAGTGGGGATAACAAAAAAACAACTCAAGATATGAAAAGAGATAGAAAAGTCAAACTGAAATATAACTGGAAAAAAGAACTGAGAATATCAAACAAGAAAGCTTAGGGGAAAGTCTTACTGACAGATTGGATCAAGAAAGAAAGAGTAGTATATTTCAAAGACAAGACAGAAAAAGGAGATCATATACACAAACACACACACACACACACACACACACACACATACATACACACAAATTCCAACAACCTTTAAGGCAGTGACCTGTTGGAGTGTGTCAAGAGGAAGAGGAAGGTAGTAGTTGAAATGTATAAGAACAAAATAGTATTGTACTTTAATAGACAAATAAATAAATATTCTTAAAAAATATTCTTAAAAAAAAGACGAGGGGGAGGAGGAGGTGGCAACCATGTTAAACTGCTTCAGGACTGTCCAGGTTGACTGCTCTTTGTGTAAGTTGTAAGAGTTAGTTAACAATAAGCCTGAGGTAAAAGGCCAAACAATTTATAGTTAATTTAAGCTTCTCTGTGTTTCCTTGGGACTGAACAGTTGTGGGACACAGCGGAACAGAAACTTCTGTCTACAAAGGGGAGCTTGCTCCAAACCTCCTCCATCTTCTACTTGATTGCATAATAGACCTCGCTGGTAGCTTTTCCTTTTACCCCAATTTGGATGTGCGGAGGAAGAAAACTGGCCAAGGCAACCAGATTGTAGCAACTTCTTTGTGGCCATTATAGGGTAATTTATTTTTCCCTACTAACTATTGCAGTAAGACAATCTCATTTTGAGGTCTTTTTCTTCGTTCGTTCGTTCGTTCCTTCCTTCCTTCCTTCCTTCCTTCCTTCCTTTCTTTCTTTTAAATATGTTTGACCACAAAACATGTTTTCTAGAGTTCATTTCCTAGAGTAGATGGACCCCGATCCTGTCACTGTTAAAACCAAGAACTTGTGGCTAGACAGGTCATAGGCCCTAGAGGAGAACCAAATACTATTGTTCTGTTAAATGGACATAATATTAAGATGACTTCTGATGACTTACTGCTATACCCAAACATCAGTGCATCTGTCAGCTGTAATCAGAGAAGCTTCTTGCAGTAGATGATAATTAACACAGAGACCTTTAACTGGTCAGTGTTCAGAGAATAGGAGACTGTGGAATCCTCAGCCCTAAATGGGACTTACAAATCACAGCACTCCCTCCAAGGGCCAGGGAGCTTAGCAGACAGTGGGTCTAAGAGCCGGAGGAAATGGAGAGCATCAGGAAGCAGTGTTTTGTGGACACAACAGGGCATTTGCCCAAACAAACTCATAGCAACTCTGAGCATGCACAAGTCCTGAAGAAGCCCTAGCCAAATTCCTAGAATGTAGTTGAGCGGGGAGGTGGAAACAAAATCCCACCACTAACTGAAGAGCTATTGGCATTTTATAGCTGCTGGCAGGAAAGTCAGATTTCTATGATTATGTAAGCCTTGTTAGGTCAGCCTCACCGTCTAGTGTAGTTTAACAACACGAATGGGCATGATGGGGGAGGCAAAGAAGAAGAAACTTCAAAGTTGGGTGGGAAGGCAGCGGGGGCAGAGAGAGCAGATATTGGCAGATACGGGAGTAGTTGAAGGATGACCATGGTCAAAACACATCGTGTTAAATTCCTAAGAACTCATTAAAATATCTTCTAAGTTTTAGATCCAATAAGGATCAATTGTTCAAAACTTGCTTGTGACACTCCCAGAAGGACTGTTTGCTTACTAAGGTGTCCGTATGAGTCAGGACAAGCCAGGACTACTTCTCTGTGGGTTTAAAGACCACCATGCAGAATGGCATTAAAGTCAGCTCCGTAAACGTGGAAAGCAGAGATTCCTCACTACTCCGGTGTAACTCCAGAAATGGATGGCCTCAGCATCCGTTCTTACTGTTAAACAATGCTTTCAGATCCACTGAAAACCGACGTGCATGGTTCCCTCAGGGATATTTTATGACAGGAGTAAACACCCTTCACGAGATTTTAAACCTTTGTAGCTGAGTGATAGATCATGGGTAAAATCAGCACTGGCATGTTGCTGACACCAAGGAAAACAGGAAGCATCATGAAGTAGCCAGTCAGTATTAGCCTGTCTGTATTCGCCTTAGCTCTTGGAACATGAATGAAAATAGTATCTCATATCACTTAGAATTCTTTTATGTACAGAATTATCAGTGATGGAAAACCACACTGCATCCATTTTCCCCCTAAGCATACCCTTTAGTCTTTCATATAACCAATGAACAACTAGATCTGAAAACTATAGAAACCCACTGGAGCCAATAAGAGAAAAGCAATGATCTCAACCTACATTTAGTAGAAAGAAGAAACTATATATTTGTGCCTAATTTGCATCCTTCCAAAAGAACCCAATAGTTGTTTTCATATTAAGACAAAACACACTTGTTTTACATTTATGAACTTTTTATCCATATCAAGATATAAAGGAAGGTTTATAGGATGAATATTCTTAATAATTGCATATACTCTATCCCAAATTGTTAGGACTCAATGAAGAAGACATTATTAATAATAATATCATAGTCCTCTAAAGTTTTTTAGTATTTTTTCCATATTGCAATCACATGTTTCTAAGGCCACCCAGGTGAATTTAAATTTTCTACAAGAAAATAGTTTGGCAGCCTGCTATGCACAGGCCTTTTCTCTTTGAACTATGTAAGCTTCCTGTTGAATTCCTCACTAGATTTTGAGGTGCCTTGCAACCAGTACCATATTAACTAGCATATATTCAGTAGTTAACGGCTATGGAAGAAGCAAGTGAATGAGAGAAGACAGTAATCGAATCTGCTGTTCAGTCATAGAGTGTTTTCAAATTTTGTACCTGTTGCTTGGGGTCACAAAGCCTTTGTCTGGTGTTTGCTGCTGACTGAAATAGATACTGGTAAGGACTTGTTAGGACTACAGGGCAAGATGACAAGAGCTAAGGTCTAGATGTCACAGTCACGTCTCCAGCCCTGCCCTGCATTCATGAGCAACATCGGCTTTCTGGTGGTTGCCCTAAGTTCCCTCTGAGATTGATGTGGGAGAGTCTTCTGTTTGAGTTGATTTCATTGGCTAATAAAGAAACTGCCTGGCCCATTTGATAGACCGCCCCTTAGGTGGGTAGAGTAGACAGAACAGGAAGAGGAAGTGAGGTAGAAGGATCAGTAAGATGCCACACCTCTCCTAAGTTAGGCAGACCGCCGTGCCTCTCCTCAGAGAGAGAAGCCAGATGCAATGAAGCTCCAGCCCAAGATGGACGTACGCTAGAATCTACCTGGTAAGGCACCACTTTGTGGTGCTGCACAGATTATTAGATATGGGTTAATCAAGATGTGAGTAAGAGGCTGGAAATAATGGGCCAGGCAGTATTTAAAAGAATACAATTTTTGTGTCGTTATTTGGGGGCACAAGCTAGCCGGCGATCAGGAGCAGGCTGCAGGAAAGCAGCCCATAGCCCCTCTCTACAGAATGAGATTCTGAGTCTAAGATCAGCCATAGCATTGAGAGTTGCATCTCAGTGACAAGAAATTCCATCATAATGTGGCCCAACAAATAGACTGGCCACACTGCTCACAAAGTCAAGACATGGATCAACAGAACAAACCTAGGGTCCCCATGAAACCTTACACCCAGGAGCAGGGTAACTGGCTTTTAGGTTCTCTGTCTCTGTACGTAAGCAGGTTTAACTCTGCTCAGACACTAACCCATCAAGGTCCTTCACTGTGTCTAAGTCACTACTTAGACTTGATGCTCTTAGGGAAATATGATATCCAACTTTCAACTTTCTATACAATCTTTTCTTGTGTCCAGAAAGTTTTAGCCCGTTCATTTCATCAAATGCAAAAACAAAACTCCTTGAAGGTGGAGACTAAGCCCAGGGACCCATTCATACCTGTGCAAAGCAGAATGTTTGAGTATTAAAAAGACTATCATTTTAGTCTTCCAATTAACAAGGTTAAGTGATTTGATTGTTAATAGACAACAAAAGCTGAACCATGTGTATTAGATCAAATGCATACTTATATGCAAAGTATAATAATGGGCTATTTATTCCTACAACTGTTTAAATCTCTAAACAGTGGACAGCATATTCAAAGTGAAGTTTAAGGATGCTGTAGGATGGTTTTTAACATAAATAGTGGCGAGGATGCTACTGTCTCTTGTACGTCAAGGCTATTATGAAAGCATCCGGAATTGGGAAATTAGAGGATTGTTTTGAAAACTTACTTTTAACAAATCTCTTGCACTTTAGATGGAAGAAGTGAACCAAACCTGCCTCACTAAAGCCCGGGGAAAGAGTCTGATTCAACTCCCAGATGAAGAATTTCCAGAGGGACAGCAAGTATCTGACTCACTTACCAAGTTAAAGACAAAGGAATTCTGGCCCCTCTTCTGGAGGCAAGAGAGAAGAGATCACACCGGGATTGGAGACCGGAGAGATCTCAGAGTTTATGGCGGCCATGGATAGAGCTGCACAGACCATGTGCCAAGGAGTATGAGGCTCCATCTAAGAGGAGAGTGCCCCATGGACTTCAGGGATAAGATGATGACTTAGAATCTGCCCCTCTGTGACACCGTGGACAGAGAGAGTCACCCTAAGAGGGGAAGTCAGCTCTATTCTGAAGATTGGATGAGAATCAGAAATCGCAATGTGGATGTTAAGACAACGGACAAGTGTGGAGAAACGGACGTGTCATCCAATTAAAAGGAGCAAGGACCAAGCGGCTCCAGCGGTGGGGTTACTGAAGAAAGGGGAGGCAGGCTGGGGGGTTAGCAGATGCCTCAGCCCTACAGGCTCACAACTAGCAGACTGTCTTGAGTTTCCAAAGACTCTCTGGACTTTTGAACAGTGTTGGCACTGTTAGGACTACAGGGAATCTTGAACTTGGAATGAACATATGAGCCTATAGCTGCCAGGAGCTGTTGTGGTTTAGATGTAAAATGTCGCCCACGGGTTCACATGTGTGAACATCTGGTCCCCAGCTGGCGGTACTATTTGGGAAGGTTGTAGAATCTCTGGGACATCATGAGGACTAGCCAGCAGTCATGGACTGTAGGAGTAAGGTCAGATGACAACGACCCCAGCTCAGCTCTAGCTATTGGTTTCCTGACTGGCACATACTCCTTCCGTCAAGCCACGCCTCCTTCTTCGTTGTGATGGGCTACCCCTATGCCATGAGTCAGAATAAAGTCGTCCTCCCTTGCAAAGTTGGGTTTTTTTTCAAGCTGCAGTTTGGGCCCACACGAAGAAGACTGTTAGAAAAAGACAACAGACCGAACAAAAGGAACTCTGGTAGTTAGAAGAGGTGACTCCCGAAGTCCGTGCTCCAGAGGGTGTGGCCTTACATGCATTGTGGGACCCACAGGTGTCAGGGCTGGGGTACAAGAAAGCCTATCCAGAAAGTCTCTGAAGGAGCTCTTGAAAAAAGGACAGCTCCGGATACCTGCTAAAGGTCCAGAACGCCTAGCACCCACTCACATCAGTGTTGCCTAGGCTCCGCCTCTGCTCCTGGCCCACGTGTGCCAACCCTGCAGGGACCCGAAGTATGGGCTGGGAGATGCACAAAGATAAATAGTATGAAGGAAGAGAAAAAGGAGACTAACTCCTCCTAACCACGCTGGAGGCAGTGGGCAAGCTTGTTGGGACCTTAAGTGAAGCTCACACTTGGACATTTACATTGGATTGGTTGCATTCATTAGGGACTAGGGGGCCTTTAGCACTTTGAAGTGACCAGAAATTCTTGGGGTTGCTTTACACTGATTTCACAGAAGGAGGTGACCTCCTGTAGAGGTAGAGAAATAGCCCACATTGATACCTCACACACCCCACCCTCCAGCATAGGAGCCCTTGAAGAACCAGGCCTCTTTCTCGCCTTTCCCTCTAACAAAGAGAACAAACGGATCTCATGCCTGGTAGTTTAGAGCAGGGGTTCTCAACCTGTGTTCTCAGCCATTACGGGTCCATATCAGATAGCCTACAAATCAAATTTATGATTTAAAAATGCAAATTTATGATTTATAGCAGTAGCAAAATTACAGTTATGAAGGAGCAACAAAAATAATTTGATGATTGGGGGGGTCACCACAACATGAGGAACTGTATTAAAGGGTCACAGCCTTAGGAAGGTTGAGAACCACTGGTTTAGAACAAGTGGAGGGAAGTTTGCTAAGTGAGGAAAGTCAGCGTATTGCCTTTCAATGACAGACTTGATACCTACCAGAAAAAATAATGTGGTTAAAAAAAAATCCTTCAAACATGAAACTTCAGACTTTTAAAATTAGTCAACAAATAATACCGCAGAGGTTCACTTATTTTACCTGTGTGTAAAGTCAAATGTCTCCTTCATCAACATTTGTGGGCAGAAGTGGTTATCTGTTGATGTTTAAAAGCACTAAACGGGGAGAAGATGATCATGTTCCTTCCCATGCTACTCTCTAAATCAAGTGCAGCAGCATGGGATTAGGAAAATGTGCACTCATTGAAGAGAGGTCCAGAACCCTGGGTTTCCCACTTTTGGGGAAAGCAACCCCCACTCCCTGCCTGCGGCTCACCTGAGCCTGAGTTGGAGCCAGATTGGCAACTTCATGATGTCGCAGGGTAGGGGACGCCACCTCTGCAAAGCTGCAGCTATCGCCTAAAGCGCTGCAACTTTCATGTTGAAATCACAGAAAGTGAGAGGCATTGTGAGTACTCAACCCTAGAGGACCTCGGGCTGGGGCGACAATGACAGCCATGTGACTGAACAGATCCCATTCCACTCATACAGAGGGCAAGGCTTTTAAGAGTTCGACAAGCTCCTAGCTATAGACCGTGAACAGGACCCAAACTGAGATGTGAGCCACCTATTGCACATTTGATAGTCACATCTCAAATCACACCTCCTAAGAAACCTCTTTACTCAAGTGCATAATCAAAATATACTTTTAGAATTACTTATTCATGTCCACCTCTTTGAACCAATGGGGAAACCGAGGCTCTAGTATGTTCGGAGCTTTCTCCTGAGTGACAAGCCGGAATTGTGGTCTTATCTCACTAAAACAGCTGGGATCTGTGTCCAATGTGGGCTACAGCTGTGTTTCATCTCACACACGACATCACCTTACTGACGCTTTCCCCTTGAGGGTGCGCCTTTCCCACAGACCTCAGCCCCAGAGCCTTGGGAGGGAGGCTACAGCCCTAAGATCTAATGTCCTGCTTCAGTCACAGTTCCATTGCTTAGAAGAGACAGCATGACCATGACAACTCTTATTTGAAAAAGCATTTAATTAGGGCTCACTTACAGTTTCAGAGGGTCGGTCCATTATCATCATGACAGGGAGCATGTTGGCAAGCCTGGCGCTGGAACAGTAGGTGAGACCTACACCCTGATCCACAAGCAGAGAGAGATTCTAGGCCCATGGACTTTTGAAACCTCAAAGTTTACTCTCAGGGACACACTTCCTCCCACAAGGCCACACCTCCCTGTCCCTCTAATTCTTTCAGAACGTGCCACTCCCTGGGGACTAAGCCTATGGAGGCCAGTCCTCCTGAACCACCACAGAGGCCTTCCCAGAATCAGTTGTATAATGAGAAATCCATATCCATAGCCAGTGATTCTTCATTTAGTTCCGTGAAGCAAATGCAGCAGGATGATCCGGTAGCTGTAGAAACGTCAAGCCTTGCTATAGTGGAGCCCTTCTCTTCATTCTGAGCATTTTAGGACTCCACTCAAACATCCACTGTTTCAGTCACTCTGCCTGGGGTCTGTCTGTGCCCCACAGGACCCTTCACCCCCAAGCCCTTCTCTCTCTGTCTTACCCCTGGGTCCTGCTCAGAACACTATGTTTACCTTGGTTGCTATGGTAGTCGGTTTTAGGTCTCCACTTGGTTAGGATGGTGTTACTGTGAAGGTATCCTCTAATGTGGCTGATGTTTATGGCCAGTGCCTTCAGGGTCTCTGGAACATGTCAGTTCAGATGGAAGTTTCTTGGTCTACATTGCCGGCCTTCCCATCTGCCCCCACCCCACATTTAAACTTTCCATCTCCGAAAACAGCATCAGTCAAAGAACAGGCATTAAAAACATATAGATAAAAATGTAGAGTTGGGAGCAAGTATCCAATATTTCAAAATGAGGAGCTCATAGGTGCAAAAGTTGTTCTGCGGGAAGAGCATGCTAAGTGATTTGAGATGAATGGCGGAAGTCCAAACCCAAGGAGGGAGATTTGGGAAGTCAAAGGGCATCGATGGAGAGAGGCTTATCATTGCCACAGGAGAAATGGCCGCCACAGACGGGGGCGGGAAGGTGGGGACTAGAAGGCAGGGACAGGAGGGTGGGGACGGGAAGGTGGGGACTGGAAGGCAGTTAAGGGAAGGTGGGGACCAGAAGGTGGGGACAGGAAGGTGGGGACTGGAAGGCAGGGACGGGAAGGTGGGGACCGGAAGGTGGGGACTGGAAGGCAGGGAAGGGAAGGTGGGGACGGGAAAGTGGGGACTGGAAGGCAGGGAAGGGAAGGTGGGGACGGGAAAGTGGGGACTGGAAGGCAGGGAAGGGAAGGTGGGGACGGGAAGGTGGGGACTGGAAGGCAGGGAAGGGAAGGTGGGGACCGGAAGGTGGGGATGGGAAGGTGAGTCCCATGCTGCCTGAGCCAGTCTAGAAGATGCGTCCCTCAGGGTTGCCTTTCCTTTTGCTTTCAATCCTTTCTGATCTTAAGACATTAAAATACAACACCAGTTCTTAGGTTATCATCCACAGAAGCTTATTCATTAGTAAATGGCATAAATGATACCCACTGAGAAAGACAATACATATTTTCGTCTGTTGACTTCATTCTTCGGTACTATATGTATGTATGCATATATGTGTATGTGTATATATGTATGTGTGTGTTTCCAAAGCCAGAACGATTTGAGTAATAAAATAGTATTGTATTATATTGCATTGTATTATATTGTAAAAAAGTATAAAATATCTGTGAATTTATACTGATATAGATGATTGGATAAAAAGACAAATCTCTCAGGCAGAATCATGAATGATTGCTTCTCACAGATGCTCTATTCTCATGGAGGAGGAAAGCAGCAAGTCTCTCTTTTAATCAGGACTGTACACAATGACTTCCTTCCAAGGAGACGGTGCGGAAGGGCAGCAAGGGAGATGCTTTAATAGCAGACATACCTGACAAGCACTCCCCAGCCTGCAGTCAAGATCAGCATCCCAGTCCTAAGTCACAATGATGGTGTGTGCACCTGACATGGCGTGAGAAGAGCATGTTTGATCCCTGTAGTCTTCCTCTAAAAGCATCCTGTAGACCCACTCTATGGAGCAAACCATCAGACGACTCCCAACAGGGGCACAGATTGTGGCCTGCCTCCCTGGGACTCATTAAAACTATATGGCCTCCTGAAATAAGGAAAGCATGAGAGAATGTCACAGCCCAGAGAACTTTGTACGTGTGGCTTTCTGGCTGAGACCCTGAAATATCAAAAGGTCTTAGGTTGGAATTAAGGACACTAGAATGATGGTCTTTAGTCACTAGTAGTATGTCACCATTTGTTGAGTGTGGCAAGCCATCCCACTGTGCTACTAACAGAGAAAGAAGTGTTGACTACACACAGAATCTAAACTCTGCCTACGTTTTCTGGAACGACAAAACTGTTCCAAAGGAGTGTATCCAAACAGGCAGGCTTATCTTCTATGAAAAGTGAAGTGTGAAATTATTCTCCAAATAAGCAGAGATTCTAACATTACTATCAAACTCTGAAACTGAACAATTTCACCTTCACCTACCCCAGGGGTATGAGGCTTGTATAAACCAGGAAGTCCAATCGTTTACCCTTCATGCCTGGCACAGACCAATGGCACATAACAACCTGCCTGACCATCTCCAGTCCACAGAATGGGTGTATCTGCAAGGAAAAGTAGACACTACGGGGCAGCGAGGGACCTTTGGAGTCTTTCTGGTATGGCATGAAAAAGCCTTCTCCCAGTAGCCACCGTCTCCTTGCTACAGTGTTTTGGTCTTGAGAGCAGATCTGACTGGAAACCAAGCAGGAGTCACTGTGAGTCACAGTGGATGTGGCTGCACAGGATGGCATGCAGGGTGGTTACCACTGGTGGCGTATAAAGGCAGCATCGCTGGAGTGGTGGAGTCAGTCTGTGGTATAGTAAATTTACCCAAACCAACCCAAGTCTGAAATTTCTAGAACCATAATAAATATAGCATATTTTAGCAATGGGCAACGGGGTATTTGAAAAAGAAATGAACTTCATATTGATTTAGATTTGCACTTAACCTTCCTGGCTCTCTGAGAGCATTAGCCTCCTGTGATCAGAACTTAACTGTCCACCCACACGGTCACATCCTGTGTTTAAATGATTGTATTTCTAACAGAGAAGCATAATCCCAGGGTGCCTTGATTTCCATGTCACAAGGAGTGGTGAGACAGAGTGTGTGTCCGTTCTGTGGTGATCTAAAAGAACAGCCCATAGAGAGTGACCTACAGAGAGCAGAAGCTTGCTTCCTCACAATCACAGAGGTAGAGAAATCCAAGGTGGTAGCAGTTTCTTCTTGTAGCTCTGGCAGGGGCGGGGGTGGACACACTGCCTCCCTCCCCACCCATGCTACCATCCTACCCAGGAGGCCCTCTCCGGGGTCTGATCTCTTCTTCACAGACCCCGCCTCCCAGTGCTGTTACACTCTCAGACATACAATGGCCAAATCACAGCAAGGATTTTGGAGGGGACAGTCAAACCTTAGCAGTGGACACGCCCACAAGGCTGTGCTGGGATGGAAGCACATGCACGTAAGGAGGGTGCAGCCACTGGTGTGGAGCTGGCTTCATAACCAGCACACGTGGGCAGTAGTAACTGGACATGGTGGGTTACTTAATTTTTTAAGAATATGAAATTAGAAGGAGGGTGTGTGGGAAGATATCTGTGGGAGTGGAAGTGGAAATTTGGGGGTGGGTGTGATTGTATTTCATTGTATAGACTGTGAAATTTTCAAAGGATAGATAAAATACAGGTAACTTAAGACCTTGATAAATTAATCATACACACACACACACACACACACACACACACACACACATATATATATATATATATATATATATATATATAAATTTCAGGGATGCTTTTTAGAACCTCCCCCATTAAATACTTGAAAATAAACATTAAACAACAACAACAAAATATGCTGATAGAGAAATAGCTAAAGAAAATTATTAGCTCTGACAATGAATCATAATACCATGATAACAAAAAAATTTAAGCATTTATTCCAAAAGGGATTTATCATTTAATGTAAAGAAACAAAATTATAAAAATGACCACACTGCTGATCCTCTTATATCCTTTAACATTTCCTATATTTCCACACAAACATAAGCTAGTCTCATAAATTAAAAAAGAACACAAAATTCTCCTTTTAAAAAGTATCCCCAATAAAAGAGATAGAGAAATAGATGCTTCAACTCCAAGAGGCTGCAACTAGCACACAAACTGCCAATCACACAGTAAAGAGAAAGCTCCCTCTATATATACTTTGTCTCTCCTTTTTCTTCTTTGTTTTTTAACGTGGAGTCTTACTAGGTAGCTCCAGTTGTCCTGGAATGCACTGTGTTGACCAGGCTGGCTTGGAACTCACAGAGATCTGCCTGCCTCTGCCTCCCAAGTGCTGGGATTAAGGAGTGCCACCATGCCTGACCCTACTTTACAATTTCTACTTGTTACTTCCCCAGTACTGTTAACAGCCATTGTATAGAAAGGCAGAGTAGAAAATGTGTTGCCATCTGTACATAAATGCTCCATGGCTCAAACTAAAAGCTTAATTTGCAAAAGCTAGCCTCAGTTGAAGCTGATCTTGGGCACAACTTTTTTCTGAACAAATATCTGTCGGTGTTTATCAGGAATGTGTTCTGGTCCATTAGGTAAAAAATTTAGGATCACAGCCAGGCGTGGTGGCGCACACCTTTAATCCCAGAACCGGGGAAGACAGAGGCAGGGGGATCTCTGTGAGTTTGAAGCCAGCCTGGTCTACAAAGGGGGTTCCAGGACATCCAGGGCTGTTACACACAGAAACCCTATCTCGAAAAACGAAACAAACAAACAGAAATTTAGAATCACTCTGGCCTACCTTTTGTAAAAGTTTAAAATGTGTAGTAGTTGGCAAAGGTGAAACAAAATAGATGAAAACATAAACGAGAACACAGGTACAAGGAAAGGGAGGAGCAGGAAAGACCTGCCAGGGTCGCAAGGTTCTGCTCTCAGATCATCTGTCTGTAAAGCTGCGTGTAAGCTTTGATAACATTAAATACATCAAGCCAGGCAGTGGTGACACATGCCTTTAATCCCAGCACTCAGGAGGCAGGTGGATCTCTGTGAGTTTGGAGCCAGCCTGGTCTACAAGAGCTAGTTCCAGGACAGGCTCCAAAGCTACAGAGAAACCTTGTCTCGAAAAAACAAAACAAAACAAAAAATACACATACAAAATCAAATACATCAGTCAGTCTCAGGTCTCTGCTTCCCAAACGCAACATTAAAGTGTTTTTATTAAAATAAACTTCAAGGACGCTTCACCTACAAAATTCTACTTTAAAGGAAACTTAAAAAAGAAAAATATGGTCTTAAAAGAAAAATTAAAGCTTGGTTTTATCAGCATCTGTGTTCTACTTTAAAGAACCAAAACTCTAACCTTCTAAAAACCACATTTCTATTTAATGACTCCACCACATTTTTATTAGAAAAATGGATTTTAAAAAAATAAAACAACTTCTAGCTGGAAATTCCTACAACATTCAAATTATTTAGACAAATACTGAAGATGCTTTTTTGGCTCTAAAGGGCCAGCAGGTGTATGTCACAGTGTTGATTCCAAATATTCTTTTGGGATGTGTTCAATGGACAGAGCTTCAAACCAACAACATTAAACATAAGCCTCATCTGAGCTCTTCCAGTAGAACATTTGAAAGTCTGATGGCCTCCAACTCTATGTCTTAGGATCATGACCAGAGGTTTTAAATGATCTCCAAGCTTAGACTCTGTCCCATACCAACAAAATCAGAACCTAGGGAGAGTCAGCCACAGATATTTTTTTTAAATTCCTCTAAGTAATCGGAAAATGCTGCCAGTCAGGACCAGGAGGTTGGGGTCAATGAGATGGCTCAGCTGTCAAAGGCTTGAACTGCTATTGCAGAGGTTCTGGCTACAGTTCCCAGCACCCACGTCAGCCTGGCTACAGTTCCCAGCACCCATGTCAGCCGACACACAACCACCTGTAACTCCAGCTCGGGGGATCCAGTGCTTCTGACTTCCAAGTATTCCATGCTCAATCTACTGTATACACCATATCCCCTGTCACCTTCGTCCTATGAGTTCATCCTTCTGCGCTCTTCTCCACTGTGATTTCTGGTCCCCTCCCCCTCCGAGAACCACACCTAGGTTTCCTGGTCCTCTCCCTCCTACAGCCGAATCTTTCTAGCCACAATCCCTTCCTCTTCTGAACATCAGCATTCAATGTACTTGTCCAGGAAAATTCTCAGCTCACTTCCTCTTTCCAATTTCCACAGCCATCACCCTAACCAACACTCACATTTGGAACTTGTAAAGAAGGAAGTAAACGATCCAGCAAATCCTCAGAGCTGGCCAGACATAGCTCTGGATTTCTCCTACTCGGAGCTAGCCTCCGCACAAGTCCGGATTAATCTTTCTCAGAAACCGTGTATACCCAAATAAAACTTTGGATCTTACAGATGCTGCATAAAACCTAAATACCAACCAACTAACCCATTCCATCAACGCAAGTTCTTTTCTCCTGTATGACAATCTCTTCTCCGACCAAGCCGGTCTTCCCAACACCACATTTTATCTCCACGTCGACATTCACGAAAATTCACTACTACCTCTGCAGTACAATTATCCCCTTTGGTGGCCAAACAATTCTGCCAGCTGTTGTCTGGTCACAGAGAAAAAAGCACAGCTGCTGTGCCAGCATCTCTCTATATAACCCACGTCAGAAGCCATTGCTGTCACCTGAAATCCTTTCCACACTGAAATGACATCTGGGGTCTGTTTCCCTCACATTTCCTCAGTCCTCCGGCTTCTGATTACTTGGGCAGCCTTTTTCACCCCAGTACTATTCCCCACCCTATTATTCGTCCCTCCATAGTGTTCTGCACATCTGACAAAGGCTTCTGGCTCCTGCTGTTGGGTCCCTTCTTGCCTTGAGCTTCTTTCCTCTGTTCCCTGAAGTCTCCCAAGCCCTGACCCTTCCCACTGGCAATCAGAATCCCAGTCACCCTGTCTCCCTTCTGGAATTTAAAGTGTTCTTACACCCACTCATATTTAACTGACTTTCTGACCACACCACTGCCTCTCCAAACCATACAATTCAAGAACATCTTCTGGTCAGAACAGACCTCTGGGGTGACTTCTTGGGCCTGTCCTATCTGGAGGTCATCTGAGTCCTGGCATGATCTAGCCTCTAGAACCATCCTAACCCCTCATTTTGTTCTCTGGCCACTGCTCTAGGCAGTAACTTTTAATTCTAACAAGTTAAAACTATCAACACTCCTCGACTAACCATGTAGTCCATTTTGAAAAATCCACCATGAGCTGGACAGAACTGTTCTAGTAGGAATTTAAAATGTCCTCCATAGGTTCACATTTTGAATGCTTTATTCCCCAGTTGGTGGCGCTGTTTGGAAAGGATTCAGAAAAATCTTAGAAAGCAGGGGGGGGGGGCGGGCAACAGAAGTGTGTCAGTCAAGGTCGGCCAGAGGGGGCAGCTTTTCTCTAGCCCCTCCCACTTCCCTTCCGAATACAACCATCTGCCACAGGCTCCCATGATGTTCTACCCAGACACATGGGTCAAAGTGACCCTTAACTGGCACCATGAGCCAAAATAAATATTTCTTCCCTTTCGCTTAGAGGAAGCTGTCCATGGCAAAAAGGAGAAAGCAAATAACACATCCTCACTGGAAAACGCCTTGTGCATACCTGACTTCAACACACCAACTTAGCCGCATGCCACACTATGGAGTTATGGCTTCCAGAAGGGAACTATGTTGCTACCTTGACTCAGTATTGAAAGCCATGCATCGGTAGCACAGGAAAAGATCAACATACCAAACTGGAAGGAAAGTTTCTCCTCTATGGAAAGTATGTTATTGTTGCCATTAGAAAACAGAAACAAAAGCCGGGCGGTGGTGGCACACGCCTTTAATCCCAGCACTCGGGAGGCAGAGGCAGGCGGATCTCTGTGAGTTGGAGACCAGCCTGGTCTACAAGAGCTAGTTCCAGGACAGGCTCCAAAGCTACAGAGAAACCCTGTCTCGAAAAAAAAAAAAAAAAAACAGAAACAACATAGGCTATGTCAAATAGGTGAACCCTCTATAGCCCTTGCAATGTGCGTCAATGTGCTTGCCTGCTCCTTGAGACACATCTCTTCCCTGAGGTAAACCCTTCCTCTAGCATCTGTCTTTTGTGGTGTCCCTTTCCTTTACCTTTTCTGAAACTGGACCCTTACCTTCTCTGTTAGTTACGGCTGTGACCTGTGACAGTGCCTCACAGAGACAGCGCACGAGAGGCAGTTATCTTGGCTCCCATTCTTAGGGGAGTTCAATCCACGGAAGAGTAATGGTAGAGAGCAGTCCCTGCTAATGGTGGAGGCTGCTCATGATAGGATGGACCAGGAAACAGAAAGCAAGACCAGGACCATAGCCAGACTAGAACCTTCAAAGGTACTTCTAATGACCCACTTAAGGCTCTGCTTCCTAAAGTTTCTTCAGCATCCCCAAACAGTACCAGCAGCTGAGGAAAAGAAAACATTTAGAACATGGGACTGTGAGGGGCATTTAGGATTTAAAGCACAACAGCAACTGACATAATTGGCTGCCTAGACAGTTGTCAAAGATGACTCTAACTGGTCCCACACTTAATCAGTCACTTCTATTAATATACCAGTGAAGATCTAGCAAGATCTGGTTCCTTCAGCTTTACCTGTAAATGTTCCACTGGGTAGAGGATGCTTTTCCTAAAAATAGACTATGTGACTCACGCATCTAAACAGTGTGCTCATCAAAGACTTCGACAGATGCAAGCTAGCGCGGAGAAAGAGCTCCACCACAGAACCCACAGTCGTTGCACAAAAACGAAGAATCCCTCCTGATTTCCTTTACTTTTGGATAATGCAGGAAGACCTCACACAGGCTGACTACCCACCCAGGACAAATGACTCTCCAGCAATCCAGAAACCCTTACTAGTTCTTGGCATATAATGCGTTGGCTGGGGACAAGAACGTCCAAACAACATGACTTCAAACAAAAGGTCAGTTATTCATTATCACAAAACAAGCCCTTATCTCTCACCTAACACCAACCCCATTGTGTGCTATGAGACACCAAATGCCCCCAAATGGCACCATTTCAAAGCATGCATTAGGCAGTAAATCCACAAGGAAAATGAGAGATATTTTCAACTACCGACTGTGAGTAAATCATACCAGAGAGTGATGTTGACTCCCAGTCCATTGAAGCCGGAGTCAAACTGAGCAGGCTGTTCCTGGAGACTTCAAAGACCCATACACTGTCCCTGATAACCAATTTTTCCCAATTCTAGAGGTACTTATTCTGTCTACTTCACATGAAGCATTATGTCTCAACCACTCACCATCTTGTTAAAAACAAACCCCCCAAAGTCCTCTTGACCAGGGCTGTGCCAGAATTGCTCTAAACATCACTTCTCCCACTAGAACCTCGATAGCCTCAGCATCTGCCAGTAGAGAACACAGGAAGTGACTTTTTAAAGATAATCAGGTTCGGTCTGAAGGTTCTGCCCTTGGCTCTACAACAGCCAGCATTCTCTACCCCCATAAGTAAGTAGAAGAGAAAAAGATGCTTTGGTCCCTTCTTGCACAGAGATACATGGAGTGAGAAAACAACCCCAGTTTCCCTGAGTCATTCATTGGTTTGCCTGCCAAGAAGACTCTCCAACTCCACCCGTGGCCCTTCTTTCAACTGGGTCAAGGGTAAAGGCCTTTCCAGTTGCCTCCATGAAGCTGCCTTCAGGCTTACGGTTGTGCAAAAATAGTCTCCATTGGTAGGCTTTCTGTTTCTAGGAAAGAATGTGTAAGGCTTGCTCTGGAACATTAGAACGGGTGAGAGCAGGTATTAGCTTCCTATGGTTGCTGCAACAAATACACAAATACGCAAACGTATTTCCTCACAGTGCTAGAAGCTCACGTCCCCAGGCAAGGTATAAGTAGGGCTGGTTCTTTCGTGGCTCTGATGAAAAGTCTGCCCCATAGCTTCCTGTGGATCCTGATTCTTCGCTGGCAATCTTTGGTATACCTTGGCTTGTGAAAGCATCACCCTGGCCCCGCCTTCATCTTCCCATGGCTTGCTTCCTGTGCATGCCTGTGCCCCAGGTTTCCTTTCACATTGACTTAGGCCAGCCCTTAGTCCCTCACTTTATCCCCATTATGTCTGTAAAGATTTCCTGTTTTCACCCACATGCTATTTTTATTAGCACATACCTTTTATACATAATGAATAGTTGCACTGTGACATTTTCAAACACTTTTTAGTGATTTGTCACATTAACCCTTTCCTCTTACCTCCTCTTGTCTCCCTTCTAGTCCCCTAATCCCTGCCCTTTTCACAACTAGATCCATTTCCACTTTCAAGGGTTGTTTTATTTTCCTCTTTTTTTTTTCTGGTGGCAATGGGTTCAGTTAGGCTTGCGTGTGCGACCACGAATGGGGAAGTCGTTTGCAGGCACGTGAACAACTTACCTGTGGCCACACCACTGAAGAGCAATCCTCTCCCTCCTGCAGTCAACATCAACTGCCTATAGACCTTCAGGGAGGAGGGAAGCGCCAGCGAGCCCCGTCTCCACTCAGGTCACCTCCTGAGATACTGGGACATTCAGCGCTTTAACCTACCTAGAGAAGGACATAGTTCCATCCTAATGGAAAGAGTCTAAGATCCTGAAGGAAAGAAAGACATGGTGGGTCGGGGAAGAGCTGGCGAAGAGAGGTGGAGTATTATCAAAACACTATGTGGAACTCCCAAGGAACTCAGGAAAAAATAAAATAAATTTCAAGATGCACCTGATTTAGAGCACAGCGAACCGATGATGACGGTTCTACAAGCCGGTGAGAAAAGACTCAGCCTGGAACGAAAACCCTGAAGTGCGTCTATTGACAGAGCCCAGGGCTTTTCTCCTCGGTGAGTAGTCCTTTAGCATCTACAACCCTGTGATTAAGGTGGATCACTGATAAGAGTTTCCAGTTTGGTCATCGGTTTGCTAATCCCGATTCACCATGCGACCGAAACTGTTTCTTAATTACCTCCTGGCATGTGACGCCATAGGACAACCATCACGGCTGTCTCCTCCGTCTTTCTGAACCACATTTCCTTCTCAAGTTCCTCCTAAAAATGCCCTCTATTTGAAATCCGCCTAACCTAAATAATGGTTTTGGTTTTTATAATGATTTTGATAAATGACTGAAGAATCTGTCATTTATATTTTCTTTAAAAAAAAGAGAGAGGTCAAAAGGGTACTGAGTGTATACCCCCCTTACTTTGGGGCACATAACCATGGTCAAACAAATGAAATCCACCCTTTGTATAATGTTGCAAAGTTATCACAAAGGTTGTTGGCAAAAACATTCTCTTCACTGTTCTGTGGTGTATTCAGAAAAGCTAGAGAGATTCTAGTCAGGGCATCTGCTGGAAGGACTACTCTTTTGTGACATCTGGGGTGCCATGTCACAGTGCCCAGGACAACTGAGACCCCTTCTGGCACCTAGGTCCCGCTGTCCCAAGCCTCCCTTCCTGCTCCAATTTGGTAAATCAGAGGTTATAAAGGCACAGTTTCCATTGTAATTGCCTGTTAAACACCCACATTCCTTGATTTGCCATTAAGACTGGTCTGAAACATTTGCTGCTAACAAAACCAAACTGCGGCATTGAGGCGGGAGGCGGGAAGGTTGAGTTGTTCACTTCATTAGAAACATTTACGTTTCCTTTGCAAAGCAACCTCCTGAGAAATGCAGGGGAGTTTGGGTTTAGCAAAAGAAAATAATAGCCAAGCGGCATATCGACAAATTAATTATTTAAACATTTTCCACTCCAAGTAATTTCTTACTCCCTGGAGTTATTTGTCAGCCAATTTTTTTTAAATTATAAAATAACACTTGTTCACTTTAAAACTTTAGACAATACAGAAGGGTATGAGCATAATGTGGAAGGGAAAACCTCATTTGATTTTTTTTTATTAACCTAACTCCCCAGGGATAATCACCGTTCTCCAGTGAATATGTCAATACATATATTTAAATGTGACAATCACCTCCATATATTTAAATATGACAATCACCTCTGATTATTTAAAGACGGGACTCTATTTGACACCTGTACTGTAAACTTCTTTAGCAACCCCCATGAGATGCTGAAACCTTGTTTCTATCCTGTGTTGCTTTGGAAAAAATACAATACTTTTTGTTTGTTTGTTTGTTTTAATGGGTTACTACCCATTAAAAGTAGCGAAGTATAACCCTGTAAGTCTGGACACCAGGCCTGCCGGAACACATTCCCGAGTGTCTGGTGCTGGGCTCCAGTTTCAACAGGTTGTCCTGGGGAAAGTGGAAACTTTAGAACAAAGCTGACGGTAGGACATTTTCTGTGCCTTGGAAAACGGTGGGGCTTTCATTATGTCCAAGTGCCCAATTTTTCTACTAAGAGAGGATAAACGCTTTCGATTGCGTGAATTCCCATCAGGAGGGCAACAATAGGCATGGATACAATTCTATAACTCCTGAGCAATACAAAGTATATCCCGGGATGGAAGGTGGGACAAAGGAAAACGGCTCTGCTTCATAATAAAGTGCAGAGTGAGGGTCGTTATCTGCAAAATGCTCCAAAAAGTGCATTAACTGAGAATTTTAAGCAAATAAGTTGTACACTATTTCCCGGTGATTTTCCATGCTTCTGTGAGCAGCTCTGGTGAATTCATACATATATGGGGAAGCTTACTAGCTGAGGGCTTTTCTTATACTTCTGCTGAGTTTGCTTCTCTCTTCCCTCTCTTTTTTTCTCTTCTTCAAACTTCTTTTCTTTCCACTGTAGACTTTACATCTTTTTTCCCTTCAAACTAACCACCACCAAGTGCAATTTGGAATGAAGACCGACGGCCCCTTGTCATCTTCATCTGCCCATGATCGGTGATGAAAGAATCTTTGAAAAGTACCAGACTCCACTGGAGTTATGATAACAAAATTAAACATGACCACTTACATAAAAGTGAATTGTGTCAAACGTTCTTTTGCTTAAGAATCTTAACAATGGAAGCTGGTGAGACAACTCTATAGCTGAATCACTTCTCAGGTGAGCCTTAGCACCTGAGTTGATCCTCTCTCTTCTTCACCATTTAATACTCACTTTTTTTCAGTTTTATATTTAGTGATAGCTATATTAAATCAAATATTAGTTACAATTAAGTGTCAATTATGTGCAATAACCAGATTGCTATAAAAACAAAAAGTTGAAATTATGCATGGCTTCATTCGTGATAACCATATTTTTAATTATGCATAATAAAATTTTTCAGAGTGTTTTGCCCTAAGTTAGTAAATACTTGTAGTGAAATTTCTCCCAAGGAAATACTTTTTCAATTTTAATTTCATTAACATTCTCAGATCAGCTGTGAGAAGCATGACAAGTATTGTATGCTGGCATCTTATTTACAAATGAAAAATTAAGAGTGATCAGATCCACTAGACTGCCACCAAAAGCCATCTGAGGTCATCACAGAAGCAAAGCCTGCCTTATGTCACCTACTAGACCTCCACCGGGCTCTATTCTACCTAGACAACAAACCCGAGTTCTCCCTGAACCCCATCCCGCCCCAGAAATCTTATTTTGAAGTCTCCCTAAGAAATACCCTTACATGTCACCACAGTCTTTGGTCCCTGTTCATTTGGTCCAGGTCTTGTTTTCTTAGAAGCACACTCACTGACAGGAATGTGCTCAGGGAAACACAGCCCCTACTTGGACATCTCTATAGGGAGGGATATTTGATAGCAACCCCAAACATGGCACCACCACGACTGAACGGTACTCAGAGGGACACTCTGATGCATGGAGGTCGTAAGTTGGTCAGGGGTAGGCACATCACATCAGCTGAGTTCGTCAGATGAATGGGACTGCTAGCATTCTAGACTCTTAGCAATTTAATCATGACTTCTCATTAAAATGTGAACTCAAAGCATGTCTCTAGCTGGTGGTGATGTCCTATGACAGTGTGGTGACATCACCTCGGGTACAATAGATACATGGGAAACAGCAGAGGAGAAAGTTTGAAAGAAACCCAGATCTTTGATAACATTTAATCAGTGAGTCAATCAACCAGAGATTCTAGCCCGCCCCACTCCACATCTGGAAGTTCTGCTTTGTGAACTGAATGTCTAATTGCCAAAAAGAGTTTAGCGCTTGTGTGTGTGTGTGTGTGTGTGTGTGTGTGTGTGTGTGTGCTAAAATCCATTCTAAGCGATAATTTCCTTACAAACAGTAGGCTGTTGAGAAAGGGGCTGAGCTAGGCTCTTGGAAGAATGCTGAGAATACTAACCAAGCCTTAGTGTTACCAAGAGGAAGAATTTCCAATTTGCAGAGAAATTTTACCTTCAGCTTATGTATCCTGAGAGGATTCTTGCTGTAAACGTTAAGGGTTTGCAGAGTAAAAGAATATGCATTTACTCGGTTTTCTTAGTTGGCAAATGTACCTCAGCTGGGCTGGTACAGAGAAAGCTCTGTAAACCCAGCAGCATCGTCAGCTTCCTGAGGACCAGGGCTGCATTATGACGCTGCAGCTTAAAACACAAGCTCCCGCCACTGTCTTCCTTATTTAGGCTTGGCGAAAATGAGAAGCTCCTCCATACATCTAGAGTGCCAATGTTTAAAATGGTGTGGATGGTGCCACAACCCGGGGAGGATGTCATGGAAACAAGACATAGCAATGATACACAGACAGGCATCTGTCGACTACCCATCATGATACACATATTCTTAGATAGAGAATTTTTTGTTGTTGTTGTTGTTTGAGACAGGGTTTCTCTGTAGCTTTGGAGCCTGTCCTGGAATTAGCGCTTGTAGACCAGGCTGGCCTCGAACTCACAGAGCTCCACCTGCCTCTGCCTCCTGAGTGCTGAGATTAAAGGCATGCGCGAAAACCACCTGACTCGATACAGGAATCTTAACTCAGAATCTTCCCCTTGTGACACAGACACCAAAAGGAATACACATGTAGAAATCTTCACAAAGAAAGTGAGCCCCTTACCTATGTTTTATTTTTAAAAAGGAAGAAAATGCCAGGTCCTAGCTTAAATAATGGATGAATTTAATAAGTTTTTATTTAATAGTTTTTTAAATTTAGTAGTTAGCTATTACATTTTATGTGTACATTGTGTGAAATCGCACTGAATTAGTGATGAGTGGATACACCAAAAAGGTATATAAGATAATCAAAGGTCAAGAAACACAATGCAGGGCTGACACTATGGTTGCTTGATGAGTAAAGGCACCTACCGACCTCCAGACCTAAATTTGATCCCACAAACCCACACGGTAGAATGAGAGAACCAACCCTTGCAAGTTGCCGTCTGACCCCCACGTGAGTACCACACCATGTATGTGCACACATTAGATCAATAAATCAGGACGTAATAGTTTTAGGACATGATAAATTATATGCTTTACCTAAAACATAATAAAGTATATGTTGTATTTAAAACATAATAAGTTATATGCTGTATTTAAAATTACAAAACAACCCCATATGAACAGACAGGACAGAATCCATATCAAAAATCTTCTATAGATAACTACTAAGGGAACAGGATTTTTTTTATGAGTTTAACTTTTTCTCCATTCCTGTTTAGATCTCAAATTCTTTTATTTATATCAGGTAAAACAGGGTGGACATCCTCAACTAGGTCTTCTTTGGAACCTTTTCTAATGTATCAAGATCCTTTGTTTAGGGAGTTTTTCTTCTGCTTGTTTATGATGCTATATTTCTAGGGAAAATTACTGTTTCAATAAATTTAACATCCAAGACAACCATTAATTAAAACAGATATGAGAATACTAGAAACACTTTTTCTAAATATATATAAAATTATAATTTAAAAGTTATAAAAATATTTAGTCAACTTTAATCTCCCCATTTGCCATCTTACTAGTGTTGCTGGGGGAGGGGGCATGTGATTCAGAGTTGAGACTAGGTATAATAAATATCTGCATTAAAATTAATACTAAGCCAACATTTTTTCTGAGCTAGGTTATCACTATGTGCCTCAGGCTGAACCCCAAATTTGTGATTCTCCTGCCTCAGTCATCTGAAATGCTAGAACTACAAGCATACGCTGCTAACTTGCCTTGAACTTAGCAGTTCTAACAGGAGAAACAGACTCTAAGAGCTAATTGTTCCTCTTAAAATAAATAAATAAAGGTGACTATTCCTCAGATTATCAAAGACTGTTGTCTACTGGTTTAGCCTAATTTGACTCTTTTCTGAAAGATTTGGGATTTTTTTCAGATTTACAATACTTTCATATGCTGTATAACAGGATGCCATGAGAATAGGACCCGTGTCTAAACATGAAATTCCGTTGTATTTCATACATACATCACACACATAGCTAAAGGCAATTTTATGCAATGTTCTTTGTGTGCCTGTGTTTGACTGCATCCCATAGCAGTCAGGTGCGGGATTTCCCAACCAGGACACTTATGTTGATGCCTAAAGAGTTTCAGATTTTTAGGCATGCTTGATTCTACACTTCCAGATTAGAAATCCTCTATAGGTCTTTGTGTTTGATGAGAGTTTCAGTTATGGCTCCAGAAGTGATGCTTAAAGAAATGCCCCCAGAAGAGCAGACTTCCCGGTGCAGAGTTCCCAATGAGGTCTTGGCAAAGTCACTGATGGTTCTGCCATTCAAATCTATTCAAACACAGAAGAGGGTGTGACACCACCACTCCAAACTGTGCAGGCTCTTTGCAAACTACTCGGCACTGACCATGCACTACAGCACAGATTGGCCATTACCACAAAAACAGATCAAAGCATGAAGCGCTGTGCCCTTCCATGTGGCCCAGGAACTCCCAGACTTCTCCTGATGCTAATTAGAACACCAACAGTGGCTGTGATTGTTACCGGCAGTCTCTGAGAAAGAGACACCATAAACACATGAAAGTTTCCATCAACCCGCTTATTTATAAAAGCCACACTCACTTATTCTTTAATTCCATATTTAAAGGAAACAGAAACTGAACAAAATGTTCCCTATGCATTTTACCTGGATTCTCTTCACAACACCTGTCTGTCACTCCTACTTTCTCTTCATATCGTCTGTCTTTCCTCTGGGTTATCTGAAAGCAAACTATGCATTTTAGTACATACTTCCAAAAACAAGGTTTTCTCTTACCTAAGCACAGTGCCTTTTCTAAGCCAAGGAATTCACCTAGACACACTACTATTTTCAGATCTATAGACAGTATCTGAATTCTGCCAGCTGCTTTTTAAAGACCTGCTTTTGATGTAACATCCAGTCTAGGATCGGGCCCACATTTGGCCAACATGTCTCTCTTTTCCCTTGACCTGGAATTGTTCATGATCTGGACAATTTTGAAATGTGTTATCACTTTCTGTAACATGTCCCACAATTTGAGATTTTTCTAAAGTCTCTTTGAAGTTACACACTGGGGAGGGACATCACAGAAGTCTTGTCGTTTGCCCTGTGAGCACCGTGATAGGAATGGGAAGTAGGTTCTATTCGTCCACTCCTCCTGGGCTTGGGTGAGGTGGGTCTCCGTTAGATTTCTTCTTCCTGTCTCTGAGATTTTTGATGATACCTGCTTTCAATCTGTTTGCCTTTGCTCACTTGAGCATCTACAGATGCTTCCTTCATGTTCCCAGCGGCTTTGCCTTTTCCTGGGTACATAGCTGAAACAGAGTGCCCAATGCTCTCAAGTCTGGAGGCAAAATGATAAGCTTAGTTAGTTCACAGAACTCTGATTGTAAGGGGCACACCTTGAAAGTCTCCTATTATCCCACAAGGACTTTGCTTGTCATCTGGTTGGGTGCCCTCGAACCAGAAGGAGCCTCTAAGAAGGACTTACCACATCATCATCAGACTTTCACCCCTGTGCAATTCAGGGAGTCTAGCAAAGATTATAAGTAAAAGCTGTCTTTATTATCACTAACTTTTAGCTGGAATTTGGCATGTCTTTCATGGCCAGACATAGGCAATAACCACTGTAGTGTCACCAGATGCTATTTCTCTGTTGGTGTCTTTCAAATCACACATACTTGATGATGCTTCCTGGCAATATGTTTTCTTACCACTAATCGGAGACTGACATTAAATTTGAGTTATGTTATTATAACCTTGTCTTCTTCACTCTGTTAGGAGCGTCATTCTGGGAGGACGTTCACGGGCTTCCTGTGACTGCCAAAATGGCTCAGAACATAAAACAGGTCCAGATGAAGGGTGTGGCTCCCTGAGTCACCCAGCAGAGTCACTCAGAAAAGCAGGTGGGGAGTATTTGCACTAGAATTTGTACGATGGAAGAATAGACTCGGTCTTAAGATGACTGCTATAGAGTTCTTTGTAGGGCAGTTGCCCTACCCAGATGAATGGAGAGGATAAAGCTGTAAATTTGAAAACTGCAAACATGGGATGGTGGTTGTGATTAGTAAGAATAGAGCAGAGGGGGCTGGAAGAGAAATTGTAAATTTCAGGCAATGGTTGCATTTTGGAGAGGAATGCCAATGCTAAGAAAGCAGATGGGAAAATGGTCTGAATAGAGCGAAGTGCAAGAGATTATGGAAATCTGACACCATATTTTCTGTTCTGCAGTGCCTTTATATGCAATGGGTCCTTGGAAGGAGTCTCCACTGGAAACCAAAGGCAGAAACACACGCCAGTCCGTTTTTCTCTACTGAATCCATCATTTACAAGATGGTGAAGATCAATTCTCTCTTAATCCAGTTCCTTCATCTTAAAAAAAATGCTCTGTGGTTTATAAAGGTTAATATATGACAAAAGACTTAATTGATCTACTGACATGTGCAAGCTTGGGTAAAGTCAGCTCCCCCTCTCTCCCATCTTCTCTCTCTACTCCAAGCCATTAATCATCCATCTCCTAGGTTCAAGTTTAAAAGAATTAAAGAATATAATAAGAAAACAGTGATTTTTTTCTTGATTCAAAAGCACAGCACTTTAAACGCATTATACCAGGTACAGCCCAATGTTGGCACGAAGCTCAACTAAGAAAAATTATGATTAAAATTCAAATAGAGCATTGAGGCTGTACTGGGGAAACAGAATGAGTAAAAATTACAGAAACAGAGAGCCTGTAATTTTAAGCTGTCAGTCAAAAAGGATCAAGACATCAGTCCACAGTTTGTTGGGTTCTACACGGGATTCAAGTGCTAGGCACAGATGTATGCCAATCCTTGGGAAAACAATTGAATCCTCCATCTCTTTCCTTGATGCTTCATTCCTTACATAATGTTCTCTTACCTTTTCACCAATGTAATGTGAAAGACAGGAGAAGGGTACTTCTAAATGTAAGATATTTTTAAAATATTAACCTTAGTTATACTATATTAGGTCCCCTTAATGCCAGATGTGGATAGCATGTATATGTAATGTCACGTTCTGTGGGAGTCCTTAAAAATCCGGTTACGAAGTTCAATGGAAAGTGAAAACAGAGTTATTGTCACAGCGTGGGAGTCAGAAATTGTCTTGTCCACTCTGGTCGCTGTGTGAGAGGTGGCTCTGGGTGACCACAGGAATGCTAAGGATTTTAAGTTGGACCCCTGAAATCTCCTCAGCCTTGCTCCACACTGAGCCGTGAGGGGTTCTGCAGGGAGAAGGCAAACGGGTTCTTTCCCAACCCAATGGCAGAATCACAGTGGAACTGGAAATATTCTGACCTGTGCTTCCTAAGAATTTTCTAGAGAATCATGATTCTTTCTATGAAAACTGCAGGAATCTTAAGTGCTAAGAAGGAAGGCCTCCTAACTTGAAGAAGAAAGTGCTGCCATCTACAGGGAGGACACCGAACTACTACCACGGAAAAGGTGGGGCGGGGGCAGGGAGAGGAAGTGGCAAGCCACAGGAGAGACTAAATGGTGACTGCTTTCAAGTTCCTAAACCTAATGTGATCTCTGTCCTTGCCATCCCATTCTGCATATGCCAACCACCTGTGGCTAGCAAGTGTTTGAAATATGGGCGATCCACTCAAGTCTTTCTCATTCTTATGCCTAATGGTTTAGTTTGGTTTTACTTTTCAATCAAGGAATAATACCACTATAGCATTTTTTTATTTGAAAGTGATCAAAATAGTATGTTGACCCTTTCTGGGCAAAGACTGTTATAAAATTTAGCTTGGAATTGCTGGTCAATAATTAAAGGACACTGACTAGCACTTTCAAGCTCTGATGGTATGGTCAGAGCGGTATTATCACAAAATATATTGCTATTATGTCATGCTTGATTCTCAAGGCAAAATAAGTAGGTTATCAATCTAACAGAATCTGTGAGATTTTATCCAATTTTGTAGTTGCTAATTGCCATGGGGCTTACAGCAAATATTTGAGATATGAATAACACAAAATCATATATACATATATTCAGAGATGGAACAGACATGTATATACATATCCAGATATATGTATATCCATATATATGAAAAGACATATGCTGTGTGCTTATTTCTACTAAACACCAATTACACAGCTTATAATGCTTGGAGAACTAGTTTTCTTGTGAGTGAGCACTTGAATAAGCCACTATAAGTTACTATTCATACCTTTGGGTGTTGTTAATCAAGTTGATTTGAGGTTTCAAGCCACCATGCAAGTCAATCATTAAAAACCGAAAAATGCTTCTAATAATTTTTATTTATCAATCTACTTTTTCAGATATCTGAACTTTAAAAAAAACTGTGTTCAAGTCAAATATCCCTAATAAATATTTTGTATTTGAGTTGGGAATGGTTTGTAATTGAAAAGAACACAGAGTTACAGACAGTACACAGCAAAAAAGGAAAAGCTGTTTGTCTCAATAATTCTCTATGGTGTTTTTGTGTTAAAATTGTGATGTTTAAGTGTATCTTGTTGATTTAAATACATTATTAAGTTTGGTTTTATTAGTCTCTCTCTCACACACACACGCACACACATGCTTTTTAGAATGTAGTTGCCAGGTGACTGGCATGTTTCTATTACATGGTGCTATTCTAATTGATTTGAAGTCAGAGAAAAGAGATAGGTAAGGTTTGTCATTCTAACACAGCCATCTGAAGTACTGTGTTTACAAATGTCCTTTTTGCTCTCAAAATCAATCTTGCCTTTATTTTGTTTTATTTAGGGGGGCAGAGCCTCATTATGTAATACAATATAGCTTGAAACTCATGATCCTCCTCCTCCTAACCTCTGAGTGCCCAGAGTGTAGGCATCTGCCACTCCCCTGGAAGACAAGCTTGTTTTGTTTTAAGGCAGAATTTCACATTGCCCCAGCTGGCTTCAAACTAACTGTGTAGCTGAAGCTGACCTTGAACTTTACCCTCCTGATTCCACCCCTAAGTGGTGAGATTGCGCGTTTGTGCCACTATGCCCCAGAAACAAGATTCATTTTTAAAGCATGTAGCAAGCAGTGGGATTTGAATAGGTTAATATAACATAAATTTTAGAGGAAATAACCCAATTCCACCTTCAATGATTATCACTGTGGCTAATGAATATCTTTAAATGGTAGGAAATCTAATTTTAATGAAGTCAGTCACATGATCATCTTCATCAGAGTTAATGAACTGCTGACAGGAATGACAATTTTTTTAAATAGAAATTTGATTAAAGTTATTTCCTGTTCCATTTCTCCCATAAATTTCCAACATTACTGTTCCAGATTGACCCCCTCTATAGATCTACAGATATACCAGTCGTGAAGGTAGGTCAATAGATAGATAAACAGATAGATGGATGATGGGTGGAAGGATGGATAAATAAGTGGAAGGAAGGGAGGGAGGGAGGGAGGGAGGGAGGGAGGGAGGGAGGGAGGGATGAAGGAAGAGAGGAAGGAAGGAAGGAAGGAAGGAAGGAAGGAAGGAAGGAAGGAAGGGGGAGGGAGGGAAGGAGGGAAGAATTGAAATAGATGATAGGTGGATGGAAGGATGGATAGATAGAAGATTAGATAGATAGATAGATAGATAGATAGATAGATAGATAGATAGATAGATAGATGTTAGATAGATAGATGATAGATAGATGATAGATAGATGATAGATAGATGATAGATAGATAGATAGATAGATAGATAGATGTTAGATAGATAGATGATAGATAGATAGATAGATAGATAGATAGATAGATAGATAGATAGATAGATGATAGATAGATAGATGATAGATAGATAGATGATAGATAGATAGATAGATAGATAGATAGATAGATAGATAGATGATAGATAGATAGATTGATAGATGATAGATAGATAGATAGATAGATAGATAGATAGATAGATAGATAGATAGACAGACAGACAGATGCCATCTCTCACTGGTTTTCATACTCAAGAGCCCAGTGTATTCTCGCTCCTGGGCCCTCCCTGGTCCCTAGTGTCTGAAGTCCTCCTCTTCTGAAGTACGGACACATCTGTTACCAAATACGTCTTTTTCCAGTCTACAAGTACCTTGTCTCCCCCTCCTTCTTTTTCATATCCCATTGTTAACAAGTTTATCTATTACCCAACAGGAAAATAAAACAAAACAAAGCAGACAGGCCCTCGATTTAGTTGGCAGATCCCCACATAAAGATAGGATGTCCAACCGTCCTGTTCTGTTTGCCAAAGACGGTCCTGGTATGAGAATTGAAAGTCTTACCTTCCAGGAACCTCCTCAGCCCTACACACAGCAAAACTGTTGGGAGCCCTTCCTGGCCAGATTGGTCCTTAACACAGAGCAGGACCTTGGATTCCTTCCTTGCCAATGCAGAAAGTAAAGCACGATGGTGGACCCGCGTGCTGGCACTCCAGCCACCAAGAAGCCTGTGTGTCGCCTGCTGCCCTCAGCTTCCATCCTTCCACACCCACGGCTGCCCTTTCCTCCCTTACCCAAACTGCAGTAATATTCCAGGCATAGGTGTCTCTCTGAGACCACACTTACTCCCTGAGGTGAAGACAAATTGTATTTAGCACAGTGAATTTTAATCTTCTGTCTGGCTCCCAAGTCTTCCACCTTGAAGTCTGGCTATCTCTTGGGACTTGTCACTGCATGTTGGCTGAGTTCATGAATGAAGGCAGATCCATGTCTTACAAGCGACTGTGCTGTCGCTAACACCCTCGGCTTGCTTTTCTTCCAGTTAACAACCCTCTTCTGGTGCAAAAACCAAGAAGAGGCTGCCATGACTGCACATCCCTGCATTTTTCAGCCTTGGGGAAGCCTGCTCTGGTTGTAACCTCTCTAATGCAATGGAGAACTCTACCATGCCATCAGTCAGTAACTGCAAGCTAACACCCATCAAGAGTGAAGATATTCATGCTATGAACACTGCAAAGGCAACAGCAACACTAGCGGCCACATAACAAACCAAAATACTCCCACTTTCCTTTTGTGAGTGGGTGATGGTTTCCACCTGAGTTCTAGCCCAGGAACCCCTGTGGAAGGAGAGAGCCAACCCTACAGAACTGACCACCCTGTAAGGACTACGCCATGTGCGTGCATCCACCTGTACACATTCACACACACGACAATAAACATTTTAAACACAGTGGTAACCCCTTAGCAAGCTCATTCTGTCTCATGCAGTGGAAATCCCAGGGATACTTCGTGTTTGGTTTTCTAGACCACAGAGTCTGTTCCGATGAGTTTGTCATTATTGCTGTTATGGCAGCGGCTGCTGCTCCCGGGTTTATGGTCATTTTCATTTTAACTCGCTCCGGTGACAAGAACACTCACAGGAGATTAGAAGACACAGCTTTGGATGTTTAACCCTGCCAGAAAGTCAGTGTGGGAGCTCGGGGGTGAGTCACTGCCTCTCTTCACCCCACTCTCCTCTTCGGGGGGAAGGGGGGACTTGACTGGGTGAGGTGTTCTCCATTGTCCTCTGTAGCTCAAACGTGCTACAATTTTCTGATTCTAAATGTGTCATTACCTTTGCTTCTTCTGAATCACGATGGAACGAATTAGAAAGGACACACTGGTTGAAGCCGATTAAATAAATGCATAAAAAGGAACAGAGGCGACAGGCATGTTTTAAGTAGCCCTGATAGAGAGGGACCCTGTGAGACACAGGTAGTAATAACGCTGTTGGCATTTTAGCATATTTGCCTGCTCTATTTAGGAAAACAAAACAAGCCAGCCTATGACTAACAAAATTACACACAAATCTCCACTAAATTTCTCACATGCATTTGTCTCTAATGAATACTAACCAGTCAGGATGCAAAATGGCAAACAGTTTGGAAGCTACAAACATGCAATGCTCTGTGGGATTCTGGAGATCACAGAATTTGACCACTGTGAGGTCCCCAGTAGGTGACTGACACCAAATTTATAGACTCCCTTGTTTGGGGATGCAGTTGAAGGCAAATCCTGACCTGCATGGGGCCCTTGAAATAACCTCCGGCTCCTCAAGGTCACCCCACTGCGGTACTATGGGAAATGGGTGATGTTGTCCCTGGCCTAGGACGTTTACTGGAAAGCTACCTGCCATCCCAGTTTTCCCATTCCACACCCTGAGGCATCTCGGCTGCAGCGCACGCGTGTTCTGAGAATAGAGACCCTCATCTTAGCCGAGCCCTAGCTGGATATGGGGAAACACATCTGTAGAAGTAGAAACAAGCAAAGAGCCACAAGAGACAGCTACCCTGGGCAGAACAGCAGCCGCCAAGGGCTTACTCACCATAAGGGTGCACTGGCCCCTGCACAGAGCAGCCATGAGCAGTGACTCTGGGTCAGGACCTGCGGACTGAGGCCAGCTCTAACCCAGCCTGCTCTAGTGCTCTACCTCCAGACCCAAGGGGGTCTCGCTTCGGACCCTTTGATACCCGAGGAAGGAAGATAAGAAGAAAAGCACAAGACAAGAGAGACGGAATCTTTTTAATATGTGCTTTAAAACCTCTTTATAGGGATGAGTAATAGAACGAATGGGGCCAGCAAACACACTCAACCTTTCCACGTTTTCTCTAAACAGTTATAAAACCCAGGGTCCTGTAAGGTCAGAGTTAACGCAATACCGTCTTGTTTTGTAATTTTAAATGGTTTTTAGCAGAACTGTAAAATAGCCTCCGTAATAGTAAAAGGTGCATTCAACCGGACAAGGAGGATTAAGAAGGGGATGGCGGAGCCCACTGAAGTGGTCAGATGAACTGACTTCAACCTGGAAGCTAGGGAAGGCTTCTGCAAGCCTTGACCTCCCCACACACATCTCTTCAGGCTCCTTGAATCAAGTAATAATCTAATATGCCACTTAGTTTATGCTAAGAAGAATCACATATTGTTCTCAACTTGTTCAAAAAAAAGAAACATAAATTGAATGCCTAACTACATGCCAGCTTAGTCCTAAATATTAATAACAAACAATTGGACAAAACAGAATTCTGCCCTTATAGATGTTCCATTCTATAAGGGCATTGGATTAGTAAAAAAAAAATACTGTACGTTAGAAGGTGATGAAGATATAAATGAATAAATAAATGAGTAACATTTAAGAGTAGGGGGTGCAGAAAAAAGTTGCTACTTCAGGTGACATAATCAAGGTGAAACTGGAATCATTACCTCATGGAGAAAAAGGAACAAGGGGTGAGTTTGAAGAGACAGCAAATGGACAAGTTCTGGATCAGAAGAACATCCGTCACATCCAACTGGCAGCCAAAGAGACCAGGACCCTAAAGCAGAGAGAGCACAAATCTGTAAGAAGTCCAAGGGAAGCCAGATGCATTAGCACAAACTGTAACCTCCGTGTGTGGGAGGCCAAGGCAGGAGGGTCAGGAGTTTGAGGCTAACCTGAGCCATGGAGCAAGACACTGATGGAAAGAAGGGAAAAAAAGGAATGAGGGAGGGAGGGAGGGAAGGAGGTAGGGGAGGAGGGAGGGAAAAAGGGAAGAAGGGAGGGAGGGGAGGAGGGAGGGAGGGGAGGAGGGAGGGAGGGGAGGAGGGAGGGAGTGAAAGAAGGAAGGGAAGGAGGGAGGGAAGGAGGGAGGGAAGGAGGGAGGGAAGGAGGGGAGGAGAGAGGGGGGGGGGGAAGGGGGGGGGGGGGGAGGAGGGGCGGAGGGGGAGGAGGGAGGGGAGGAGGGAGGGGAGGGGGGGGAGGAGGGAGAGGAGGAGGGAGGGAGGGAAGGAGGGAGGGAAGGAGGGAAGGAAGGAAGGGAGGGAGGAAGGAGGGAGGGAAGGAGGGAGGGAGGAAGGGAGGGAGGAAGGAAGGAGGGAAGGAAGGAAGGAGGAAGGGAGGGAAAAAGAAGGGATACAGAGGGAGGGTGGAGTGAGAGAGAAAGAAGGAGGGGGAGAAATAAAGAAAGATGGAGAAGAAAGGAATGAAGTGGCCCAAGGCATGAGGGTGGTGGCAGTTTGCCCTGAGTGAACTCAGAGGTAACTGGGAGATCCTAAATAGTCCTGATATCTATCACTTGGCTTCCATTTTTCTGTGACAGAGCTGACTGCTTCCTGACAGGAAGGAAAGGAAAGAGGAGGTGGTTCCAAGGTGATTGATATAATGTTCCGGGGAGCAAAAATATGAAAGCTGGAATGAGACAGGGGGATGCCGGTGGTGGGCTACATTCTAGATGCATTCTTACAACACCAAAAGAAGCTCTGCCACCGGGGTGAGCAGTGTGGAGTAGAGGGGCTGAGGACAATCTCCACGTTTGGCTGATCCCTGGGAGAAAAGACCTTCTACAATCTAAGTGAGACCCATTGTGTGACGAGGGCCCTCCAAGAGAGACTAGAAATTTGCCTTAGACACATAATACGTAAGAAAGCTTTTAGAAAACCAGGCAAGGGTGTCAAGAGGGCAGCTGGATGGATGACAGGTTATAGACTCCAAAAGGAAAGCAAGCCATGTGTTGCTCACAGCCCTGACACCAGGTGTGAAGGATACAAGGAGACAGGAAGAGGCTGAGCCCCAGGGGTCCCTCCTAAGAGACTCTGGGGACTCTGGGCTTGGAGACTGAGAAGGTGCAACCAAGAATTAAGGTCTCCAGATGACTAGAGTGACCCACAGTGGCTAATTAAATCAAGTAAGATAAGGATTGCGGATTGGCACCAGACTTGGCATCTGTCACAAGTAACAATAGAGACCAAGTATCTACATGGCAACTAGCTTTCATGAAAGAAATCAAACAAGTTTGGGCTAAACAATCAGAAGCTGTTGGGGGAAGCATTATCATCTTTAATTATTTTTTGTCTCGTAAATCTTACTCCACAGGCCAAGCTGGAGAGAAGTAGCATTCTCTTTGGACTCTTACCAAAGAAAAGAATCACAAATGATGACAGGCAGACAAGCATATTCCTATTCTCTTCAATGACTGACCTGGTAGCAAACCTCCTAGCTAACAGTGGGAATTACATGTATGAGGTACAGCGATATTCCATTTTATTCTAGACTCTGGAAGTTACAGGTGGCTTTATTTTTTTCTTCATTAATAATAAACTTAAATTCCTTTACCAGATCATGACTAAGGCACACATTTGTTTCCACAGACTTTCCTGATGCTAAATTTTGTTCTCAGTTTGCTTGCCAGTCCCTGAAGATGCTCAGTGACTACGTGAGTGTTTCCAGTTCCTCGGCTTTGACTCCCTGCTTCTCTGTTCTACTGTCCTAAACAATTTGGTCTAAGGTAGAGCATTTCACTCCTTCCACAGAGCAGATCCACGGCATGGAGGCAGCGTAAGGAACTCTGAGAACAGGAAGGAAATAGGGAAGATGGGCAGATGCAAAAACTGGTAAAAGGGGAGAGGGAGAGAGAGAAGCTGCAGTTTGAAAACTTAGCCATGGATTTCCATAATTTTCACACGTAAGCTGGGAATGGCACAACCTAGAAATCCCCATGGCAACAAAGTCTTGGCAAACTTTCATCTCACCTAGAGAAATCCATTTCCAGTCAATAAGCACTGTTGGCAATATCTGTGCACCCAAACTGGTGGGAGCCGACCCGTTAGAAATCAGATAGAGAACAAATTTGGAGAACTTGCAACTTGAAGAATTTTCCCAAACTGCTTTCTACGTAAAAATTGTCTGCTTCTCAATGGTTAGCAGGACAAACCAATGTGGTCTGGATCCTTTCCGTGGGAGGTCACAGTCCGAGATGAAAGAAATGTCAGCAGATGCAGAAATCGCACAGTGACTATGACAGCAGCAGACTAAGCCCATTAAAGAATGAGGGTGAATCCCAGGACGTGAGGCGCCGATAGAGCTTCCTGAAGGTTTGACAGTAGAGTTGATTGATTGATTACTTTAGGTGGTTTAGGCTTTCAAAACACAAGAGTAAAGGGAAGAGATGCACTCTATCAGTCTTCCTAAAACCTAGAAGACCCAGAAAATATTGACTCAGCAGATGCTGCTCTGGTTTGGTTTTGTTTTTAAGTCCTCAGAACGGAGAACAGGGGGGGGGGGATGGAAAGATGGTACCGGGGAAAGAATGGCTCTGCTCTTTACAGAGACCTGGGTTCTGTTCCCAGCACCCACATGGAGATGCACAACCACTTGTAACTCCAGTTCCAGGGGCTCCAGTGTCCTTTTTTGATCTCCGTGGACTCCTGCATGAGCGTGGTGCACATACATACACTCCCTCACACACGCATACACATAAACAAATATTTTTTAAAAGAAAAGAAACTACAAGAAAGCCATCATACTATCCAAAACACCCAAGAGCATTTAGTGATGGGGGAAAAAAAACAAAGAACGGGGGTACCAAATGTTTAAAGGAGAAAAATGTTTTTATAAACGCTAGACATTGACAACAGCATGTTTTAGTGTGTATGGGAGGGGTGTGCATGGGCACTGTGCACATGTGAAGATGGAAGATGTGGAGTCAGTTCTCTTCTCTCCTTCCGCCTTCTCTGTTTCTGGGCATCAAACTCCAGTCTTGCCGCTTGTGTGGCAAGTGCCTCCACCTGCTGAGCTGTATCACCAGGCCAACTGCAGCATTTTGACAGTATGGTGCAGCTCTTGCCGTTGTATTGATTTGACATCTTGCAATGGGAGTGGAAGAGAAACCGCTTTTGCTACACGCTTGCAGCTCAGAGCTATCATTTTTATTCTCCCTGGTGACAAGTCTGGCAGCAAAGCCTACTCACGTCGGGAGCCTGGGGCAGTGTTAGAATTTCTAAGGAGACAACTACAGTATCAATATGATCATAGTCAAAATCAGGAAGTGAACCATGAGCAAGCAACATTTCCAAATTCTGCTGTTGGAAAGAATCTTTCACCAAGCACACACCCCCCACAGTCTATATCAGTAATCAATTCTGAAAGGCTCCATGCAACTTTGCTAGGTTTTCTTGATATACCCCCTCCAAAGACTGAGTAAGTTTTTTTTGTTATTTAAAGTATAAATAGATTACATTAAAAATCATCCTTAAAAGAGGCAGAATTCCGAATAACGCCAGGTGCATGGCTCTTACTGCTAATTGGAGCGACTGCTTTTAGCAAATCTGGTAGCCGCTAAAAGCCCCTGTTGCTATGTGGCTGCTACAACAGCATGGGGAGTGGGGTGCTATTGGCTGTCTTCTGCTAGAGCCTCATCTCTAAAATTTGTTAACCAATACTGGAAGTCCAGTCCCATCACTTCAACATACAGAAATCATAGAGACATCACTGGGAGAGACTACGGACCCTGCAATGCATGATGAGCAATTTAAGTCTGAAGGACTGGGGTATAGGAGCAGCCCTTTACAGTATGCTGCCTGAAGCCCTGAACCGCGTAGTCCTGGTGACAAAATGAAATGTCACTACTACACTCTCGGTGTCTTTTCTGCCAGCGTACCACCTGGCTGGCGCACTACAGTTTGGGGAAGTACTGTGGACTGAGATCAGCAGTTGCATTTGTGTAGACTGTTTGTTCTGAGAATGCTGCCAGTTTACTATAAACTGGATTATATTTTTATCATTTAAGTCCCCTGGCTTACAGAGGAACTCTTTCTGTTTGGGTCATTTTGTTTGGTTTTCCTTTTTTTTCCCCCAAGACACGGTTTCTCTGTAGCTTTGGGGTCTGTCCTAGAACTAGCTCTTGTAGACCAGGCTGGCCTCAAACTCACAGAGATCCGCCTGCCTCTGCCTACCAAGTGCTGGGATAAAAGGCGTGCGCCACCACCGCCCGGCTTGGTTTGGTATTCCTAAATTCACAGCTTCATTCAAATATGCTGGCACTTAAAACCTACATTGGAACAATTCTCCCCAGCAATGATTTCATGAAACACTCAAGAGCTAAAAAAACTTTTCCAGAAACTTCACTGGTCTCATTCATTTCCCAAGACCCCTAGGATCTTGGATGTCTGTCCTGGATATGTTGTATAATGGCAAACTACTAGAAATAAGTTACTGATAACAAGCAAGGAGGGAAAACTCCAAAAGTTGTATCTCTAAAATGATCCTGTTTACTCTCCACGGCTCTTTCCCTTCCCCAGAATTAGCGACCCGCTCTGCTTAAATATTATGAAAATGAGAATATGTTTAAACATTATGCAAATGAGAATATACTTGCCGTCTCGTGGCTATGACAGATCATAGGGCCCACAGCAGCCCCTATAGCTAGCCTTCCTCTAAAGAAACCTACATCACATATTTTAGGCATGTTTGTCTAGAGTCATATGGCTAAGCAGAGTTCAGCCAAAACCTGAGGCCGCTCTTGCTGATGCCTAGTTGATGAACGTATCTCCTTAAATACCCAAACTGTCCAAATGCAGGTCTGAGGGCACGGGTATTAGTGAGGAGGCCAGTTAAGCACCAGGTTTCCGGGGTGATGTTTACTCTGCAGTTCACATGGAAGCAGTTGCTTGGGTTTTGTTTGCAGTGGTTTTGCCTTGGTGGTTTTTTTCTTTACTTGGCTTAGTTTTCCAGGTTTCCTCAAGTCAACATTCAGCTCTTAGAATAAACGTTTACAGAGGCAGTGTGAACACCCTCAACCCTGCCTGGCCTTTGTTTTCCCGTTGAGAAAGTGTGTTGTTTTTGTTTTCTTTCTTTTCTTTCTTTCTTTTTTTTTTAAATCACAGCCTCAAAATTAGGACTGGTTTCCAGAACAAAGGCAACCTGATTGGCACAGACTTCTCAAATCTTGTTTCTTCGGAAATTACATGTTTAGAGCAAACAAAATCTGCCTGAAAAGGTCTTATTTTAGGGTCGGCATTAGAAGAGGCCTCAACTTCAGAAAAATCCATGATTGTTTCTCATCTTGAAGGCAGACCACTTTGGAAGGCCTATTTAAAATTGTCACTGAAAAGCTAGGAAATGGTTTAACTCCACGATGGCTTTCTGGTGGCTCTAAAAAAAACTACAAGAGTCCCTTTAAGACCCCCTAGAAAGGGGCTGCCAAGATGGCTCAGTGGGTAAAGATGGCTGCTGCCAAGCCAGGCCACCTGAGTTCAATCCCCGGGGGCCCTACTATTGTTGTTCTGCTAAATGGACATAGTAGTAAACCAGCTTCTAATGATTTATCATTATACGCATGGCTTAGTGCCTCTTTCAACACTCATTAGAGAAGCTTCGATTTGCAGAAGGTAACAATTAACACAGACTGGTCAAGGTGCAAAGAAAAAGAGACTAGAGAGAGATCAACCCTAAATGGACATCTCTATTACACCTTGCCCTCCCCTGACTAGGAGATCTCTGCGGGGGAGGGGATAAAGACTGGAAGAGCCTGAGGCGGGGGAAGACTACGAGGAAGCAGCAGGTTTCCAAACAATCTGTGCAGTTGCAGGTGTGAACTCATAGTGGTTGAGCATGCACAAGACCTCACAGACTGCAGCCAAACAAATCCCAGCAGGAGATGGGGGACCTGGGCACAAAGTCCCACCCTAGCTGAGGAGCTGTTCCCAACTGATGGCTGCTGGAGGAGAGAGAATCAGGTTTAAGAGCGTGGCCCTGTAGGGCAATGACCATTCAGAAAAGGGCCACACATCTGATAGGAGAGAGAGAGAGAGAGAGAGAGAGAGAGAGAGAGAGAGAGAGAGAGAGAGAGAGAGAGAGAGAGAGAGAGAAAGAGAGAGAGAGAATACAAAATTGTGTAGGTACAGAAGGGCATGCAGATCTGGGGGAAGGTGGGGGAGGGGAGAGGAATATGATCAGGACACATTGTATGAATTTCTCGGCAAACTAATATAAAAAGGGAAAACAAGACAGACGTTTACACATCAGATCTTACTTAATAAAAAAAAAAGTTGGTAAAGGGTACAGTGGAAAGGGCCCTGAAAAACATCATGGTAAGTAAAATAAGCTGGATTAAAAGACTACATATTATATTACTTCATTTCATAGAAAAGCTCAAACCAGGGCTCCGTGGGCAGGGGGGGGGTGGTGGTGAGAATGTTCTAGACTAGAGTCTAGCAATGGCTGCACAGCTCTGTACATTTTACACATCCGTGGATGAATTTTAAGTTACGTGAAAAGTCTCTCAACAAAACTGAACGATGGTATTTGAAAGTACTCTCCCACCATGATTACACACACTCCTCACATTCATCTTTAGAAAACAGAGAGGTAGACAGGGGTAGGAAGATCAAAGGAGACCAGGTAGGTGAGAAGAAAAAATAACAGTGGTTACTTTTAACCATCTACCATCACGAATAAAATAGTGGTCCAAGCACTTATCTCTCTGAGACAATCCTATAGAAAAAAAAGAATATGTTCGGGATTTGCTTCCCACAACCCATTTGCCTAGGCAGTGATCCATTCACTAAAAACCCTGGCTGCCACCCAGAAGCTATCTGCGTGTGCATACTGACTCTGCTGGCCTTCCCTGACTGAAAGAAAAGCACCTTTGATTTGCTCCCACATTAAAGCCATTCAGGGAAGAAGAGATGACCATGTAAATAACCAGAGGAGTACAAAACTGGTGTCACTAACCTAAGAAGTCACGGTTTGTACTAGAAAATCAACGACAAAGTCTCTCTTTAGCCCTTTCTCAGTATCTGGCATTACCGTGGCAGGTTATGCATATTCTTTTACATTTAGTATTGATTGCCAACCTGATCGGATCCGGAATCAGTTGACATGCCTCTGGGTGGGTCTGTAAGGACGTTTCTAGGAAGGAATAATGGAGCAGAGGAGCCCTTCCCCAGAGTGTACGGCACCTACAGTGGCTCAGCTCTAAAAAGCTGGGGCGGGGGCTGTTTGGCCTGCTCTACCTTGCTCCCTGTTGTTGAGTACAACGCCGCTGCCACTGTGCCTTGCTAGCTTTTATACCCAGCTCCTTCAGTGTCCCAACACAACTGAAGACCAGCCGCTCTTCAGGAATCCTCCAGGCCTTCCGCACCAAATTTGGTACTGTTGAGGTACCCAGTTGGTGAACTGGGCAATTAATGGATCCCCAGCCTCTGGCATGCACACAGCTACCAGCAGACTAGCCAGCACCTCCTCCGTAGCCAGTCTAGTAAATCCCCTTCCTTAATACATATTCATTCTCTCTTGGCACTGTTCCTCTAACTGACTATCCCTGACTACACAGCATCCCAATATTAGCTCTGTCTTGTCGATGAGACTTCTGAGATGATGAGGCCCTTATACAATGCTAATTTGTGGTCTTAAGCCTACTCTCGCCTCCCTTACCTAAGTCCCAGTTTTTAAAGTGAGAATTACAACATATTGTTCTCTCTCATAGTACTTTTAAGGGATGTGTGGGGGTGGGTGGGTGTGATATGCATGTGATTCAGAGGTTGTCAGATCCCTGAAGCTAGTGTTGCAAGGATTGTGAGCTGCCCAACATGGGTGCTGGGAATCAAACTTGATTCTTCAGGAAGAGCAGAATGTGTTTTTAATAACTGACCCATATCCCCCATATGATATTTTTAGTCTAAGTTAAGTGAAGTTCATATGGTCACCCTAGTGTATACCTTTCTTCACTGAAAACTTATGACTGGGCTTAATAAGAGTGAGCTGCCTGCTGCAGGCTTATGGATAGACTTAGTAGGAACGACCTGTCTACTGGATACACGCATCCGTTTTCTTTACATCAGATAAAGTCTTGATCACAATAGCATCCAGCCAGCCCTCATAGGCATCTGCACCCTCGGTTTGGATACACAGGGATTTGCACTAAAATACATAAACTGATACAAACACAAAATAAAAACAACCCTTAAAAGAAAATTACTGAAACCCCATATGGGAAAAAATTTAATTATTGTTACAGGGTTGATGTAATCATTCCCTTGATTAGCTATACCTAAAATTATAAGCAACACACAAATTTAGAAATAAAATTAACATTTAAATTAACCCAGTATTTGTTTGATTTAAAAATTTCTTTTATTTTTAAATGATAAAACATAAGAGAAGGTGTGTGTATGTGTGAATGCATGTGAGTGTGCATGTGTGTGTGCATGTGGGTGGGTGTGCGCATGCCTGTGCATGTGTGTGCATGTGGGTGTGCATGTGTGTGTGTGGTGTCTGAAGCCAGGGCAGGCACTGAGATATACCACCCCCAAGGCCCATCGTCCCCTGGTAACTGATCTGATACGTTGTCCCCTGAATTGAGCAATGTTTCTCTGGGGCTATATAAAACCAGTTGGTAACACAAGAGGGATTGATGCCTTTTAGGTCTGCAATTTTTTGGCACTCTCTGTTTAAGAGTAACGTAGAGGCTGGTAGGATTCACGCAGGAATGTGTCTGGGTTACCACTAGGAGGACCTCTGAAAAAAGCAAAGTATTGCGATAGAAAGGAGCAGCAACAGTGAAAACCCCTAAGCTGGGAAATGGAAGCCATTAGCTAAAAACTCCTTGATTGTTTAGTGGATTTAGAAAAGAGTTCCCAGCCTCTCTGGAAAACCTAAGGGGAAAGAAATAAACTCACTTGGACCAGCTACATGCGTGCTTACACACATTTGGCTTAAAGGCTCAGCCGCTCTCGTCCATTATCCTCTAACCCTCCCTTCCATTTTTAAAATTTGTGTGTGAGACGCATGTATACATGTTTCTGTGTGCAGTGTGTGCGGAGGTCAGAGGTGAAAGCTGGGTGCCTTCCTCTACTGCTTCCCACCAAATACTTTTTGAATCGGGATCTGTTTTAGTCGTTTCTAGTTGTCATGGCAACAGCAACCTCTAGATGAAAGCTTTTATCCTGGCTTACAGTTTCTGAGGGTTGGAGTCCACCGTCTAGGGAGAGTGTGGCATCATGGGACCAGAGCAGGAAGCAGGAAGCAGAGAGATCACATCTCCATCGTCAAGCGGGAAACAGAGAGATGACTGGAAGGGGGGGGGGGGGGGGGGGGCGCGCTAGGCTATGAACTCTCAAAGACCACATCCAGTTATGTTTTCATGTTTTCTCCATATACCAAAGGTTCCATAACCTCCCCAAACACTACCACCAACAGGGGACTCAGTGTTCAAACACATGAGCCTATGAACTGAGGGACATTTCTCATTCAAACCACCACAAGATCTCCCGCTGAACCCGAAGTGCCCCAGTTTGTCTAGACTAGCTGTCCTGAACACTCTAAGGATTCACCTGTCTCCATCCCCCCACAGGGGCTACAGACTTGCACTAAGCACACGCCTAGATTTTCACATGGTGCTGGAGCTCCATGCTCAGGCCCACATGCTTGCGTGGTGAGCATTTTCTGATGAACCATCTCCCTAACACATTAAGAACAATTTAATTAGCGTATTATCTTTGTCTTCTGTCTCCAATTGATGAGGTCTAGCAGAGAAATCACATATTTCTTTGTATCTGGCACATCTAGCTCATTTCATTTCTTCATTCATTCATTGACGCAATACTATTGAACACCTCTATAAGCAGTGCTCTGTTCTAGAAGAAACTACCATCAGTGAACGAAACATACATTTACCCAACATGGGTCTAGCTATTCTGATCACGATTTTAATATACTGAATTCGATGTACACGCTAGATGCTGCTTAAGCCTCATAGTTGTCAGACCCCTGTTACAAGGAAACTGAGGTAGAGAGAGGTTAAGCAACTTTTTGAAGACCACACAGTTAAGAAATGGAAGGTACAAACCGGAGGTGGTGGAGCACGCCTTTAATACCAGCACTCAGGAGGCAGAGGCAGGTGGATGTGAGTTCAAAGCCTGGTTTACAAAGCAAGTTCCAGGAGAGCAAGAAAGGAAGGAAGAAATGGAAGGAGAAAGAGAGGGAGGGAGGGGAGGGAGGGAGGGAGGGAGGGAGGGAGGGAGGGAGAGAGGGAGGGAGGGAGGGAGGGAGGAGGGGGGGAAGGGAGGGGGGAGGGAGGAGGGAGGGGGAGGGAGGGAGGGAGGGAGGGGAACAGAAGGGAACTCAGGGAAGGGAAGGGAAGGGAAGGGAAGGGAAGGGAGGGGAGGGGAGGGGAGGGGAGGGAGGGGAGGGGAGGGGAGGGGAGGGGGGGAGGGGAGGGGAGGGGGGGAGGGGAGGGGAGGGGAGGGGAGGGGAGGGGAGGGGGGAGGGGAGGGGAGGGGAGGGGGGGAGGGGAGGGGGAGGGGAGGGGAGGGGAGGGGAGGGGAGGGAGGGGAGGGGAGGGGAGGGGAGGGGAGGGGAGGGGAGGGAAGGGAAGGGGTATAAGACATGAACATAGCAAGCTGGAGATGTCAAGATCAGGGAATCCTGTATGCTCCTTGTAGGTATGAGGACTGACTCAGCCCACAGGGAAACCAACACAGGAGTCACTGAAATCATTATAAATGAGAGCCAGAAGCCGAGGAAATGGCTCAGCCTATAAAGTGCTTATAGCACAACCATGAGGACTGAGTTTGGATCAGCAGCATCCAAACAAAAATCCAGATGAAGCAGCCTACACCTGCTATCCCAGGCCCAGGGAGGGGGAGACAGAAGCATTCTGGGAGCTCATGGGCAGCTAGCCAAGCTGAATTGGTGTGGACTCCACATACAGTATGGGACTTTGCCTCAAAACAAACAAATAATAAATAAGTAAGGTGGAGATCTACAAAAAAAAGCACCTGGTGCCAATGTCTGACCTATACACACATTACATGCTCACAAAAGCATACACACTAAATGATTTTAAATGAAAAGAAGACATAGTGGCACGTGCCTATAGTCTCTGCACTTGGAGGATGGAGGTAGGAGGGATCAGAAATTCAAAGCCAGTCTCATGTCAACTTTGAAGGAAGCTTTTATTACATGGAACTACTCAATAAAAATATAGCTACCATATTCCTCTCTGTCTCTCTTCTGGGTTTCTATAGAAAGGAACCATCGTGTTAAGGAGATGCTTCATCCCATGCACACTGCGGCACTGCTCACAGAAGTCTAATGATGAAGGTAACCCGAGTGTCCAGCCACAGAAGACTGCACAGACAAACGGCCTGGCAAACCTGAAGTCCCTTGTGCTGAATGAGATAATCCAGGCTCAGGAAGGAAAATATGGATTATTGCATTTATGTGTAGAATACAAATCTTAGTTAAATAGAGAGGGAGGGAGGGAGAATAGAGTGATGTTTGAGGCAGGAGAAGATCAGGGAATTGGAGAGGCATGTGGTCAAAGAATACTGAGTAGCAAACGTGGAGGATGAAGACGTCTCGGCACCTAGAGTACAGAGGAGGACTATGGGTAATAAAATTGCACTGTTGGGACTGGAGAGATGGCTCAGCAATTCAAAGCACCAGCTGCTTTTGCAGAGGACCCAAGTTCCATTCCCAGCATCCACATGACAGCTCACAACTGTCTGTAACTCTAGTTCCAAGGACTCTAACGCCATCGTCTGGCCTTCAGTCTTACTGCACACATGTGATGCACAGCCATACATGAGGCAACATGCCCATGATACATAAAATAGAAATCAATAGTTTTAAAAGCTTTCTCAGATAATGTTAACATCTTAGTCATTTGACTTTAAATTGCATTGTATTTAATTGTATATGAGTAGATAACATTAATGACACACAATTTAGGCTCTAGGAGATGATTAATATGAAATAACTTCATTATCGTAATGGATTTACTATCTATACGCATCCTTTTGCATCTTGGTACATACATTAGATGTAGATAAGATTTACTTTTATTTTTAACTTAATTTTTAAAAATAGTAAACTATACGCTTCAAATATTTACAATTTTATTTACTAATTATACCTCAGTAAACCTAGAAAATAATACTTAAAAGAGGGAATATCGGGGCTGGAGAGATGGCTCAGTGGTTAAGAGCATTGCCTGCTCTTCCAAAGGTCCTGAGTTCAATTCCCAGCAACCACATGGTGGCTCACAACCATCTGTAATGAGGTCTGTTGCCCTCTTCTGGCCTTCAGACATACATATACACAGAATATTGTATACATAATAAATAAATATTTTAAAAGGGAATATCAATAATCCAATAATTCAGTCATGCTGTGGTGGCACACGCCTTTAAGCCCAGCACTCAGAGGGCAGAGGCAGGTGAATCTCTGTGAGTTTGAGGCCAGCCTAGTCTACAAGAGCTAGTTCCAGGACAGGCTCCAAAGCTACGGAGAAACCCTGTCTCAAAAAAACAAAAAAAAATTTCAATAATCCTTAACTATTGGACAATATGATAGAAATTAAACCACTCTTGAAGTCACACTAATAAACACACTATTATTTCCCATGCTACAAAACAATAATAATATTCTACTACTATGCCGGAAGGCAGTGAGAGAGACATAAAACAAAATGGTAAATGCTATGCCCAGAGACAAGCAGAGGAGTGCAGAGGGGACTTGGTGAGCTCTATTTTAAAACAGGAAAGTCTTTAGGACAAGCAGTGTCTACTATGCCTTGTAAAGAAAAAGGAGAAGGAAAGAAAGAAAAAGCAAAAAAGCAGGAGAAGGACCAGACAGGCAAAGAAGTGGCCAGAATTAGCATTTGAGGATGCTGTGAGGCAGAGGGTGGGAATGGACCTTGTGTGAATCACTGGGAAAGTGCCAAGACTGAGACACAGGTCAGAAGCCAAGCAGGGCCCTCCCTCTAGAGGATCCTGCCGGCTGGGTGGTTGACAGGCCACCAGCTGCAGTCCTATCTATGCTGACAGCTGCCACAGGGAGGTCGCAGGTGGCCACAGAGAGCTGAGCAATGGGAGGCTGCCTCTGAAGCGTGGGTGGTCTTTGGAGAGGGCGACAGCCTTGACATTGCTTTCATTAAAAGCCTGGAGTTCAAGGAGATGAGGTCCAACGCTAAAAAATCTATCTAAGTAGAAACGTTATATTTTCTGTGAATTAAGCAGAAAGTTGGGCATGGTGATTGCGCAAACGTGCATGCACAGACAACTGCAGGTCAGAAACAAGTCCTCGTGGTCTGCTTGGTTTAAAAGTGATAGGAAATAGAGTTACCAGATAAAACCAAGGAGAGGCCAAGAAGATGCCTCCATCAGAAAACATCTCACACACGCTTGAAGTCCTGAGGTCAGATTGCCAGCACTCACGCAAACCCTGTGGTCCTGTGCATGTGCAACCAGAGCAGAAGGACAGGGAGAGACAGCCAGATTCCCCAAGCTCACTGGCTAGCCAGTCTGGCCAAGCAGTGAAACCCTGGCTCAAAGAGAAACCTTGTGTCAAAAATAAAGTGAAGAATGTAGGAGGGAGTGACCAACATCAGTTTCTGGTCTGTATACAAACATGTGTGCACACACGTGCGCGTGCGCACACACACACCACACATTCGTACATCTGAGCGTGCACACACAGACACACACACACACAGCACATTCTTACACCTGAGCGTGCGCACACAACACACATTCATACATACAAAATTTTAACAGCTGAAGGGGAGCTGAGGAGAGGGGCCAGTGAAGAGCATACTCTGTTCTTGCAGAGGACCTGAACTTAGTCGCCAGCACCCATGCTGGGTGGTTCACAATCTCCTGTGACTCCAGATCTGGGGTATCTGACAAACTCTGACCTCTGTGGGCACCCACACATGTATGCACACACATACATATATGCATATGAAATTTAAAAAAGAAATAAAAATGAATAAATAAATCTTTCAAAATCACTAATGAAGCTCCAAAACAATGTGAAAGAATATTCCCAGGGAATAGGAGAGAGTCTAAAGACAGAAAGAAGGCTGTGGTGAGAAGCTCTGGGAAGTAAGAAGCATCTTGTTAGCTAAAGGATATCTTCAGGGACCAATGACCCAGGACACAGCTCAAATACACAACCTAGTTCATCAGAGGAAGGAAATGAAAAGATCCTCAGAGAACACTTGTCTCCCTGGGCATATAAGAGCTCTGGTGACATTGTCGCCATGAATCTAAAGTGATCAATTGAGTCTCCAATTAAAGAAAAGAGAAGACAGCATCCACACACCCAGCGCTGGTAGCTCACATGGCAGGTTCTTGATAAGTACTACACAAACAATGGGAAATGAGAGACACAAAGAGAAAACTGGATACGGCATACGCAAAACAGATGATGGGCAAAAGGAGCCCGGCCTGAAAAGGGTGAGGCAAAAAGATGAAATCCAACCATTTGCCTTGATCTGTGGCATGGCTATGTTTTGGAAATGGGGATTTCTAGTGTTTGATGTCACAGCTGCAAGGGCACCCTTGTCATTTGAGAGCAGTTTAGGGGAAAACAAATTCTCAGCTTATAGCATATGGGGCACTTTGAAGAGGTTACAGCAATGACGTGGCAGGCAGTCTCACACTGGCTGGCAAAACACACTCAGGAATAGACTTAGGATGTCTTTGTGTTGATGAAGGGAAGGAGGGAGGGAAGGGGAAGAAGGGAAAAAGGAGACATGGAAGAGGGAAAGGGGGAAAGGAAGGAGAGAGAGAGAGGGAGATCTACACAGAAGAGGAACAAAACATTCTGGGTACTAGTAAAAGACCCCTGGGAAGGAGGCTGTCTGGGCTGATCGAATGCACAGCAGAACTTCACACCTTTATCCCAAGCATCATCATCATCATCATCATCATCATCATCATAACAATAATAATCCATATCTGATTGACCTCAACACCTCCACAAGATTCCACGTCAAGACTGGTACAATTGTTTGGGGTTTACATGAAAAAATCACCACCACACACCCACCTCCCTCAGTTCATTTGGTCCTCGCAGCTCTATAAGCTAGGGACCTGCCTTATTGCCTCTCTTAATGTCACCTCTATTTCCAATATTAGAAATCATTTTATCATCTTTGAGTCTTGGGAAGTCTCCTGGGTTTATACTATATATCATGTCTATTGGACCCCTACTCCCTGCTCTCGTCCCCTCGTGCTGACCCCTTCTTCTTCCCAATGAGTTCCCTGCCTGCTTTCATGTCATTTGTTTGTTTATTTTTATTTGTTTTTTAGGAAGCCATTGTGCCTTCACAGCTACAATGGACAGACCCAAAAAACAGCGATGCATAGGGGGCCTCCCCATGCTCCCGTTCTGACCATCTATCCACCCTCTCTTCCACAACAAGCCCTGAGAATTGTAATATTTTTATGACAAAGACTGGCAAATCACATGAGTAATAAAATAACTAAAACCACAATGCAAAAAAATCAAATACCAGTAGGTAGTTATAAAGAACAAAATGCCCTGGGGCTGGAGAGATGGCTCAGAGGTTAAGAGCATTGCCTGCTCTTCCAAAGGTCCTGAGTTCAATTCCCAGCAACCACATGGTGGTTCACAACCATCTGTAATGGGGGTCTGGTGCCCTCTTCTGGCCTTCAGGCATACACACAGACAGAATATTGTATACATAATAAATAAATAATTAAAAAACAAAAAAAGAACAAAATGCCCATAACCAATAAACATCTTAATATCTACAGCCATTCCTTTGTAATAGAATTTTAAGTCAATATTTAAATTAATAAGATAATTCTTTGTATACAAGCATAGAGCAATTGCCAGGATTTAGGGCTAAATGGAGACCGCAAGGGCAAAATGACACACACGGTTTGTTTCAGTTTGTGTATGAAAAGTACTGGGACCCAACCACAGATGAGGTATCTGTATCACACCTTCTCCCGGAGGAGACCTCCACAAGGACCATCTCTACAGGAGCCATTGCAGAGGAAGGCGGGTAAAGATCGGAAGAGCCAGAGGTCGGAAAAGGCTGGAGTGAAACAGTGGCTTCTGAGCATGACCAGACATCTGCACACATGCACTCGTAGAAATTGGGGTGGCTTTCACAAGACCTGTATAAGACGAAGTCAGTCAACATTCTAGCATGGAAGGTAGATGGTCTCATGAGCCCCCATTCCAAACTATAGACTCGTGGACAGTGGATGACTTTTGATGAGATAAATGTCAATTTTCTCTAACTGTGTAGCTTCTGGTAGTGGACCACTCTGCACTGGTTGGCCCCATACAACGATTTATACAGACAGCACAGATAGAGGTCAAAAGGTTATTTTTTAAAAGAGAGAGAGAAAGGATACAAAGTGGGGGTAGAGATGTAAGGGAAGATGTGGGAGGAGTTCGGGTGAATATGATCAAAACGCAGTACATAAAATTATCAAGGATGTAATAAAAATAGCTTATTAAAGTGCCGAGAATAAACAACCATGAGTGCTCAGTCATAGACAGGGCATTTCTATTACACGCACGCATCCAAGGCCCAGGGAACACTGCAGAAAAGGATGTGGGGAAATGCAGGAGCTAGAGGACGGGAGGAGTGCTCTGGACACACCAAGCTCTCACACACGTAAGCTCTGGACATGCTATGTTCTCACACACGTAAGCTCTGGACATGCCATGTTCTCACACACGTAAGCTCTGAACATGCCATGTTCTCACACACGTAAGCTCTGGACATGCCATGTTCTCACACGCATAAACTCACAGTTGCTGTGGTTACCTATACTGGATCAAGCTAGCTAAACATTCCGGCATGAGTGGGGAAGGGCTCCTGATGGCCCACCTCTAGCTGAGGAACTGTTGACATTTGATGGCTGAGGATAGGAGAGTCGTTTTTCTTTGGGGTTGCCTATGTCGCAAGAGAGGACCCCACACCCATGTGCATCTAGGCATCACTAGTGACACACAGTGAGTTATTTGAAGAAAGAAAAAAATTAGGAGGGAGATTATGAAAGGGGTCCGAGGGAAGCTGGAGGGAGGGACTGGGGGGGGGGGTAGATATAACCAAGATACATTGCATACACATATGAAAATTTCAAAAAATAAAAAAATGCACACATATTTTCCATGTGCATGCACACACACATGTCTTTGATTCTGTCTACATAACCCAGTTATGGAAGCTACTCAAGAATACGTTAAAAGTGACCACCCCTGAAAACGGTACTGACGGGTGCAGTATTCATTCCTTTCAGATTTTAACTTAAATGCATATGTCTATGCAAGGAATTATTAAATTTCAAATTTATAAGTCAAGAAATTGCACATTGACATTTTTCTCTGGTTTTTGTTTGCTAGAGTGGGAAGAATAATAACCCCAGTTACCCCAGGAAGTGGGCACCTTTGTAACTGCTGTTGGTAGTGAAATTTGAAACAGTCTTTCTGGAGGGCAGTTGAGGCGATCAGGAAAGAGATGAAAAATGAACATCTCCTTTGCTTGACCTCCATCACCCTGACAGGGTTCTCAGAATCTCCTTTGCCTGACCTCCATCACCCTGACAGGGTTCTCAGAATCTCCTTTGCCTGACCTCCATCACCCTGACAGGGTTCTCAGAATCTCCTTTGCCTGATCTCCATCACCCTGACAGGGTTCTCAGAATCTCCTGTAAGGAGATAACCAAATGCGCACCTAAAAATAATATGCAGTCATGTGGTTTTTCCAACCACATGCATTTTTAAAGCAGAATTTGATCTTTGGAAACATGTACTTTCATGCAGCGGAATATTGAGCTGATGAAGATGCAGGATGAAGAGAAGCTGTGATTCTAGAAAGCACCACGGTGGAAGGGAGGGGATGCTACCAAGCAGTGCAGAGAAACAACTGGTCGTTTTATGTTTGCACACACATGAAAACTTAGATTTTCACACATGTGAACTTGGAAAGTGCATATAGTGAAATCTCAAATGTTGCCTCTTCACAAACATCTTTGAATGGTAGAAAAGCAGAAAAGTGACTTCCCCCTCTTCTTTTTATGTTATTAGGCTGATGGAGTGCAAACTGAGGGAATGGAACCAGAAGCCAGGCTACAGGAACCGATCGCCCATGCTGCTTCTTGCCACAGTGCTGTGCGTTTCGCAGTCTCTCCCTGGCTCCATCACTGGGCCTCCTTCCTACTGTAAGAAATGGACAAGAACTGTTATTACCCCAGAACATTGGAGTTAGTTCACAGAGAGCGCCCTTAGAACCAGTCCTGGAATACAGGACTGCTGTTGTTATTACGTTTAGAATTCGGGGGGGGGGGGAATATCATAAAAGTTATAATCTACTGTCTATTGTACAGTCCCAGCTTTTATTATACTACATGTTACTAAGAGGGGAAAAAGTTGGGCTGGAGTAATGGATCCGTGGTTACAAGTTCTTGCTGCTCTTGCAGAAGACCCGAGTTCGGTTCCCAGTATTCATATAGCATGACTTACAAACACTTATAGCTCCAGCTCCAGCAGATCCAATGTTCTCTTATGGACTTAGAGGGGACCCACATGCATGTGCGCGTGCGCGTGCATACACACACACACACACACACACACACACACACACACATAAAACTTTATCTTCCTTTAAGAGTAAAAGAAGCAAATATATAAGATTTATGAGGCAATGAATGAAAAAAATGTAGGACAAACCATTAAAGAAAGTCAAACCTGGTCAAAGTGCAGAAAATGGGGTGCCTACCCCCAACTGATATATCTACAACAATCCATACACCACAAGTTCAGGAAACATCACACAGAGGTGGGGGTGGAAAAGTCGTGTGAGCCAGAGGAGCAGGACAGCTGTGTGAAGTTGTGCAGTCTACAGACAACAGGAAAGCTGTACCATGAACTCTCAATAGTACAGTTGCCTAAAGAAGACCTGAGGAAAGATAATGAGGGAAGTCCATAATACAGAACGCCAGGCAGTGAATGGCTGGAGAGTCATTCTTCCCCAGGGATGAGTTCCTAGTCGGTTATCTTATACAAAGTGATCATCCCTAAAACTATACATACAAGTAACACTAAACAGACTCAACAGGTTGTATTTATATGTTTATTTATTTAATGCACACATACATGAGTATATGCAAAAATAATAATTTTTTTATAAAGGGGCCATGTATTTGAGAGGAAGGAAAAGTCACAAGACAGGCTAGAAAGAAGACAAAATGATGTAAACACATTATTCATTTACAAAAATCATTTATGAAAAAAATTGTATAATTGGTGAATTCTTATAATGCAAAGACTACCAGTATTTTAATCGTGTCTTATTGATAGCTTAATGTAAAATCAACAAAACAAACACAAGCCTAGAATAACCAGACACGGGACCCCCACCATAGAGAAGAGACTTTCAATCTTACCTTCCAAGAAGGAGAAATTCTGTTTGAACATCCAATTTCAGATTCAGAAATCAAGGTACATTTTTCTACTTAATTGAAGGAAAAACAGGCACTACAAAAAAAAATTCTCCAGAAATATTCTGTGGTTGACAAGAACAAAAGTTTTACCAAGCTGTGGGAGACTGGCGATCAGGCCATCCCACTTAAATGAGAGATCTGTTGCTAGGATTCCAGTGCCTCAAAAATCTGCAGGACAACAGGCAACTGATGAGACAGGCTTGGCAAGAGAGAATCGCAGACCCAGAGGGCCACAACAATGCATTATGCTGATAAACCTGGTCCAGAACTGTGAAAAAATAACCTGTTGGTATTCTATTGCTCCTATTAGCTATCACCCATCCCCAAATAACAACGTTGTGAGGACAGAATCTTGTTCTAATGAAGACTGTCTGTTCACAGTTGGCTATGACATATTTTATCTTAAAATTTTTTGTTAAATTGTCATCTAATAACCTATTAGGTCCCAGATAGTCTTTCATTTGATATGTTTGTTTTTTAATTGTTTGGAGCTTGTCTTTGCCTATAGACAGCAAGAATCAAGCTGCCAAAAATGCAGTAAGTGACCTTTAACCTTCCCATTGGGTGGCAGTGGTCTTCTGTCCATGCAAGCCAGGGACAAAGAGGTGGGTCCCCACCCAGAGTAGCTGCAAGCCATCTCTCAGTGGAGTCTTGTCAAGTAGGAGACAGCCAGGTCCTTTGAAAGCTAATATAAATTAACCTTGGTAGAACAGCTGAGGTGACCTGAGGGCAGGATCTCCAAAGACAGCTCAAGAAAATGCTTTGCTGTGACCCTCAGCTCGAAGCTGCCAGCTGGCCTTGGCCCAAGGCAAAGATGATACAACTGGAGACTGGGTTATGCCCATTTATTTCTCTGTACCTCATTCATATTAAGAACACTTTCTCATTTTCTCACAAGCCAGTGGCTGTCCAAAGACACCCAGGGAGAAGTTTCATTGTTGAGACACCATTGTATCTTCCTTAAAGTAACCCTACATTCCAAACTAGCCTCTCAATATTATGGCAAATTAATACTCTCATGGCTGATGGTGGTGGTATTTCTTGGTATAGAACACTTGCCCAATATACGTGATGCCCTAGGTTTAATACCCAGTATGGGGCAGGGAGAATTAACACTCCCACCTCTGCCCTGACATGAGTTGAGATATTATTACAAGCAAGCGGATCTGGTTCAAGAGCTTCGCACAAAGCTGGAAATTAGCTGAACTGTCTTATTGTTTTAGAGGGGGTAGGGGGTAGTCCTGTTATCCCAAATGAATACATAGTCAATGAAAGTCATGAAGAAAATAACTAAGCAAGCAGGAAAAGTATCTGATGGGGGACAGAGGATCACAGACCTTCTCTTGAGGGAGATGTGAACCTGATCTGAGCACCCAGAGAGGCTAGTAAGAGGAAGAAGGAATCTTATAATACCTGAAATGTACAAAATATATTATATCATCCTTCATCTGTTTTGTTTTTCAATGCTAAGGGTAGGGTGCACAGCTTTGCTCTGGCTAGGAAACTGCTTTACTACTGAGCCTGGTTCTCAGCTCATTTCTCCATTAGTAAATTGAGTGTGTAAATGTTGGGGTTTGGTTTTGAGTTTTGGTGGAGTTTTTCATTGTTGTCGTTTTTGCTTTGGTTTTGTTTGTGTTGCTGTTATTTGGGGCTTTTTATTGCTTTTGGTTTTTGAAACAGGGTGTCTCTGTGTAGCCTTGGCTGTCTTGGAGCTCACTCTCTAACCAGTCTGGCCTCAGACTCACAGAGATCCACCTTCTTTTTCCTCCCGAGCACTGGGATTAAAGGTGCGCACCCCGAGGGTCTGGCAAATGGGTAGTGGTGGGGGACAATTCTGCATTCTGTCAATTATGTTTTAAATAAACACTGATTGGCCAATAGCCAGGGAGGAAGTATAGGCGGAACTACCAGACAGGAAGTAGAGGTGAGGCAATGAGAATAGGAGTATTCTCAGAAGAAGGAAGCTTTTCCCCCAGTCCTGCCCAGACCATGGAAGAAACAAAATAAGACCTACCCCACTGAGAAAGGTACAGAGCCATGTAGCTAACATAGATAAGAATAATGAGTTAATATATGTGATAAGAGCTAATAAGAAGCCTGAGCTAATGGGCCAATCAGTTTATATCTAATATAGACGTCTGTGTGATTCTTTGGGGCTAAACGGCTGTGGGAACTGGGCAGGAAAGAAACCCCAAAAAGCAGGACCTCATGTTTCAGGGTAGTTTATGGTACTAAAGTTGAGGAATTCAAAAACCAAAGAGAGAGGACTCAAGGTCCCATTCCATCACTTTCTTACGTGCAAGATCTTTACAAGTAAATAACATGGGAACAATATTAATCTAATAAGAACACTGGGAGAATTAGATCTATTGATTTAGCTTTGAGATGTGTCTACCATGTAGAGAATGACAATGACGACGATGGAAATTAACAGTTACAAGCCCCTTACATATGTCCCAAGTGACAGAGACTGTGCATGTCTGTCCATCATAAAAGTAGCAGCCAGTTGAGTAGAGGAAAGAGGCATGGCACTGGCTCAAGTCAACTCCTGGATTCCCTAACTCACTAGCTGTGTGCAGTTAGACAAGCCCGCCCTCAGTACCTCAGCTTGCTCAACACTGAAATGTGTTATAAACGGGTTGACTAAAATGGTGAATAATGGAAGGATACCAGGAGTTGGCAGTGCACAGCTAGTGGGGAATAACTGATCTCAGCTTTCAATACTATCAGGGATTTCCACAGGTCCAGAATTTCAAGCTGACGGAAGCGCAAACATGGCAGCAATGTTGGGAGGGGGCTGGGACAAGGTATGTATCCAGGTGACCCTAGCCGAGGTATCTGGGTAAGTTAGACTCCCCCAGCCAAAACCTTTAGCTCACCTCATGTTCAGAAGATAACCATCCCATCAGTTCAGCACCATGGCTTGTCCTCCCAGGAGTCTCTGGGAGAACCCAAAAGCTCTTATGCTGGTACAGTTCATTCTTGACTAAAACGCTGTACCCAAAGGTTTTCCAGTTTTACGATTTATTTCTATTTCACTGTGTGTGTGTGTGTGTGTGCGTGTGTGTGCATGTGTGTGTGTACACACACATGCTTTCAGGTGTCCATGAAGGCCAGAGGCTTCTAAAGTTATAGGTGATAACTCTGCTTAACATGGGTGCTGAGGATTGAATTCAGGTCTTTTCCAAGAGCAATATGTTCTCTTTACCACTGACCTAGCTCTCCGGGCCCAATCTGTTTCTTAAAATACTACAGATGAACTGAAAAACTCTACTAAAATGAATTATCATAGCAACATTAAGCATTAAAAGTCATGAAATAGATACATCTGTACAAACACATACACACACACACACACACACACACACACACACACACACACCAAGGGAACCCTGTTTACCAAGACACAAATCCTAAAAAGCAAAAAGTCCTTTCTGTTTTTAATCACAGACATAGTGTTCCTTTCTCATAAACAGAATAACTCTAATTAGCAAATAAAGCTAAGTCTATAGTTCTTTGGAATTACACAGGCGAGTTGCAAAATCACTTTCCATTTTTCTGGCAAAGTGGATCCCCGGCAGTATGTGACAACAAGCTGTCACTTACTTTCTCATTTCAGTTAAGTGACTCATACATTTAGCTGCAATGTAAATTAACTGCCTGATGAGACATGCACCCTATGAACTCAAGCTAACTATTTATAGTGGTAATTGTGTAATTGAAATCAAACCGTTATCCTAGAAAAAGAAAGAAGCACGGCTTTCTAAAACTCTATTATAAAAAGTCACCAACTGTTACTTGAAGAAAAGCTACCTTTGCAGGGCTTGTTTCTCAGAAAAAAAAAAAAACAATTATAGGAAGACTTTCAGAGTAAACAGGGTGTTTGTGAAGGTGGCACGGAGAGCAGGCTAACAAGGGTAATTCTAGCACTTCCTGACTGAAGACACAATCCACACACCCAGCCTTGTTCATGTCTGCCACTTTACAGAGCGCCCATGTCAGGAAGGACTTTGGGAGTGAGAGGATAATGGTGTGTTCGCCTGCTGTGGAATCTGACCCACTCTCTCAAGGTACGAGTGAGTGTAGATTAACCTCCTGCTTGTACTTGCTTCACGTGCGTGGAAACGCAAAGGTCTTATTTTGTTTCCCCGCTGAGAGGAATATGAAGATTCTGAAGGCGGTTAGCAGACAAAGACTGTGCGACTCAAATCTCACCCTGGTCACGTGGCTGTTATTCCATGCGACTGGGCTGAACTCTGATCCATCTCTTATCACGGGTAAGCCACGGCTCAGGCTCTAGGTTAGTATAATCTTTCTGAGGAGTTAGAGGGATGGTATTCAAGCTGGGCATTGGCCTAGCACGAAGCAGCAGGCTGTGGTACCACCTCTACCGTCCTTGCCACCATGTGGCCTCTAAACAGCTGCCCCATTACCACGCTGATATAGCTGCCCAGCCAGCCAAGTCCAATCCTTCCTAAATTTAATAACAAGAGAAAGCAGAGGAAACCTTACCTATACCCACATTTGTGTGTGCTAATTGAGTTCTCTGGAGCAAAAATAGTAAGGCTACAAAGAATAAGTTTGCCTTTCACCCTTGGGTGACAACGGCAATTCCAGAGAAAAGAGACAAGTGAAATATCCTCATTCTGATGAATTTTTTACAGAGACCCTGCTAACTGCAGTATGGCTAGACAGAGAAAATTGTACCTATTTAATTTAATGACCTACTAAAACTTGTGTGAAAGTGGCCTCGGAGATAAGAGGAGAAATGACAGTGGAAATTTCACCAGGGAGACCACCAGGAACATCTCCAGGGCTGTGCTTGAATCTGGCAACCTCAGCATATCATAGAAAGAAGCCCAGGCTGTTTAGTTCCTCATAGTGATGTCAAGACACTCAGCAGGAGGTGTTGCTTCCTCATTATCTACGGGACTACATACAACTGCACACCAGAAGAAAATCAGCCACTAACACACAGGCTGATCTGCTGGCATTTCCCACACTAAAGCCAACATTAGACCTAAAGACGAGAGGACGGTGGTGAAGCCACATGGGGCAATTGAGGGCAGGAGATGGCATTGGCCATGGGCTGGCTAGTGCTGGAGCAAACCAGATGTTCAAAGAGCATGGGACCAAAGAAGGGGACAGCAGGCAGAGGTGGGGGAGGGACCTTATAAGAGTAACAGGCAAGCAGGATTCAAGGGGAAGGATGGGAAACCAGGCAGGATGTAGAAGCAGAACAGGACACTGGCCAGCATCAGGGTCTAAGGGTAGGGAGAGACCTGGGTCCAAAGACGGAAACCAAGAGGATTGCATGGGTGTCTGGGCCTATAAGGAAGACAACAGCCAAGCCAGGACCTTATCCCTGGGGCCTCAGTTACTCAAAGTGGTTTGCCTAATAGGGACAGAAGCCTAGGAACCAGACCCAAAGCAGAGGCAGAACCTAACAATAGGAACCAAAGAGAAAGGAGTTACCAGACCCCAGGCAAAATTCCAAGTAGGGGTCCCAGCTAAACCAAAGAAATGCTGTTACAGGAAGAATAACCCCTAGCTCTCTGCATTCTCTCTGACTAGAAACAGGCTTTTACCATCTCCAACGTCACCATGAAGAGTTCTAGAATCTTGGGTAAATTACTTAATCTCTTTGAGCCTCAGTTACCCAGATGCAAACAGGCTCCTAGGACCTACTTCAAAGGCTTGTTGAGAGATTTAAATAAGACAATATGCCTAGCACATGGTGAAGTACAACACAGATCACTTCCTTCCCCTGACATGGCTGCTATCGTGGCCTGCTTCCCTGAGTCTGATTTGTTAAGTTTTTCCTTGATAAAAACTAATACATCACAAGCAGATTCAATTAAGGTTGGAGATGAAAAATGTATTTGCAAATCAATTGTTGTAATTCATCATACTTTATAAGGAATAGCATTCATAGGATCATCTCAACAGATACATTAAATGATACATTTATATTAACATAAATAATAATATGCTAAGTAATTGATTTTATGCCAATTCAGTATTTCAAACAAATTTGAACCAACTAGCTAAGGTGAACTCCCATAATCTGATAGAAGGTAACTATAGAAGTCTATAGAATTGGGTATGATGGCACATGTCTGTAATCTCAGGATTTGGAAGGTAGAGGAAGGAAACTCTCATTCAAGACCAACCCTGGCTACATAGTGAGTTTGGGGTCTGCTCGGGCTATATGAGACCCTGCCTCAAAACAAGACAGATGTGACAGGACACTACCCAGCAGCTGAGAGGCTGAGACAGCCAGAGCTCTGTGAGTTCAAGGCCAGCCTAGAGTACATGGCAAATTCCAGGCCAGTGAGGATTACACACTGAAAACCTCTTTTTTTTTTAAAGTTTCTTTGTAGTCATTTTTGTGTTTTTCACATCATGCATCTCTATCCCATTCATTTTTACATCCCTTTGTATTCACCACTGGCCCTTGCAACCCCCCCTCAAAAAATAAAATAAAATTAAGAAAAAAAAAAGAAGAGGGAAAAATGTTCAGTGCAGAGAGCCATTGGTCTGGTCTGGAGCCTCTGGTTTCTACTACACTGTCAATGCTGGGCCCCCACTGGGATCCTCTTGGATATCCTCCTGATGTTGCCCCATGTCAGGGAGATCCTGAAGCCTTGGGTCTGCAGGACCGGTCCCTTCCCATGATCCAGCAGATTATAGATGGAGCAGATATTGGGGTGGGCCTAGTCAGTCCTGGTTCTGGGACTGGGTAGCTGCAGGATTGGTCAGTCCACCAGCTCTCCCCTGTCATCAGCACCAGGGTGAGCTTTCCAGCATTGCCCTGGCTAGTCTCCCCCACAGTGCAGTGATGAGCAAGGGGTGGGGTCAATGCTCCTGTTTTCATGCCCTGGGGGTCGAGACCTTTTAATACAAACAAACAAAAATAATATTTTTTTTTAATTCTGCAAGCAGTGGCTTGCAGCCTAAGATGGCAGATCAGTAGTTCCTTCTACCTGGCACCAGTAGGTAGAACCAGGTAACAAAGGAGAGACTCCATTCCATGGAAGAGCACCTGAAATCACAAAAGGGCCAAGGGGACAGCTGCAACGTGTGGGCAAAAAAGAAGGCAACATAGGAAAAGGAGCAGGCAGAGCACAGCTAGATCCTTGGCTGCTCGTGGTGGGGCATGGAACACAGAAAGAAACCTCATCTATGAAGTAAGTCAGACAGCCTGGCAAAAAGTGGACTGGTGCCCTGACCCACTTCACAAACCCACAGTTCTCATGAGCGTCGAATCCAGGAGGAAGTGAGGCACTTATACACACGATTATAATAGGTTAAAACAAGCAGTGTTCTCAAATAAATAACTTAATGATGCACCTCAAGTTCTTAGAAAAACAGGAACAAGCCAAACCTAAAGCCATTTGACAGGAAAGAATAAAGATAACAAGAGCTAGGAAATGAAAATAACCTAAATGTCCATCACTTAGGATGGATGAAATAAGGCACATATATACTATGAAATGCTATTCAGATGTAAAGAAAAATGAAATCATGAACTTTGAAGGTAAACGAATAGAACTAGAAAAAAAATTATATTGAGTGAGGTAACCCAAATATAGAAAGACAAAGGTCATATATTCTCTTTCATTGGAGGCTCCTTGCTCTAAATATTCAGATATAATTATATAGCCTGGAGTAACTAGGGAAACCAAGAAAGTAAAAAGGGGCCATTGCTAGTGTGGGGAATAGAGAGCAATAAAGGATATCTGAAAAGTAATAAGGTATCATAATTAGCTATCTACCTAGAAAACAACTACTTACAATTCTGTGTATAAATAGACATACACAGGTTTAAATTAAGCTATTTTATCTGAGCTGACATGCTCCCTATAAGAACCAAAAATCACTTAATAAAAACCCCAATGTCAGGCCTAAGAAGCATTCTTTTGAGTTGTTGGTCAAGGCTGACCAAGAGACTCCCAAAATATTACAGGCTGTTGCTATTGCATTGGGTTCCCCCAACACAAGAAGTGCAAGGACTCCCTTTTCTTTAAGGGGCTGGTCTCTGGGAGTGTGACCAGGCTTCAATGAGCATATGGGCAACACAAATTGGACTTGTGCTGTTTTTCTTTCTTCTTTTTTATTAGGGAGGCCACCAGGGTGGGGTGGACCTGGGAGGACTAGGAAGTGACTATGATGAGGTACAGTATGTGACATTCCCAAATAATCAATAAAAATACTCTGTTGGGGGGAGAAAGAAAGAAAAAAAAATATCTCTCAGAGACGTACCCAGATGCCTGGGTTTAGCTAATTCCAGATGTAGTTGTCAACCAAGAATAACCATCACAAATAATATTTCTAACTACATTATAAATATTTGCTGGGGCTGGAGAAATGGCTCAGCTCATCCGACAAGAGCCTGGGCTGTGGTTTTATTTATTTGTATGTTTGGGGGTGTTGTTTGGGTTGAGTTTGTTGTTGTTGTTGTTGTTGTTGTTGTGCTGTCATTTGTTTGTTTTCGTAACACCTTCCTCACATGACTCAGTTTAAATTTACTTCCTTGCCTTGAATTCTGTAATAATGTTTTGATGTAGGTGTGTCTTCTATCTATCTGCTGTTTCATTGGTTAATTAATAAAGAAACTGCTTGGCCCGATAGGTTAGAACATAGGTGGGTGGAGTAGACAGAACAGAATGCTGGGAAGTGAGGCAGATGGCTTGCCTCTCCTCAGTGGGACAGATGCTATGGAACCAGACACCAGGTCAGACATGCTGAATCTTTCCCGGTAAGACGCCACCTCGTGGTGCTACACATATTACTAAATATGGGTTAAAGTAAGATGTGAGAATTACCTAATAAGAGGCTGAAACTAATGGGCCAGGCAGTGTTTAAATGAATACAGTTTGTGTGTTGTTATTTCGGGTTTTAAGCTAGCCATGTAGGAGCCAGGCAGGACAAAAAGCAGACCTGCTCACCACATCACTACTACAATGTTTGACCTATAATTAGTCTCGACATTTTTCAATTTCCATAGCATCTGTAATAAATACTTGCTATCTCACTTCTCATGACCATCTCTTCTGTGAGAAGATTCTCTCTGAGGGGACAAAATTCAGAACATAGATCTTTCTTTCAGCTCTGTGGAATTACTTTTTTGTAGCAAATAAAAAAATCAGTTTCACTTATAAACAGGACTTGCTTGGGAGCCATGTGGTTAATGAATAAGGATTTGCATTCTCCCAAGCCAAGTGTAAGTATAGACCAAGATCTTAGACATTTATATGGCTTTTTCCTTATTAATTAGAAGAACATGACAAGCAATGATCTTGATAGCTTTAACAATTCCCAAGAGTCAGAGAGCTTACCAACAAACGCTCTAGTTCCAAATCAAAAAATTTAGCTTTAAACAAACAAACCAAACCAAATTAAGTGACTCAAGACTCTTTTAGGAAAGTTTTATGTTCTTGGAGTTTTACAATACTAGTGGGGTACAATTAACTTACAACCTCTACACAATCACACAGAACACTCCAACCATGGCTTAGCAAACACAAAAGCTAAGCTCCAATCAACAACACTAGCTAAGAGTAGACCCTGGGAGAGAGAGATGGATTTAATGGATATCATGGAAAAGTCTGAAATTCCTTAATCAGAGACAAGAGGAAAGGTGGAAGAATTTTTAAAGTCTGTAGTAGAAAACCATAGAATCATACGCAAAATAAAAGTTTTTGAATACCCTGAATCTGAAATACGACACAAAATACACAGGTTGGCAGCAAGGGTGCTCCCTAATTTCTGTTTGTTGACCATATGGGCTAAAGTACTGGACATCCAGAAACTCAGCTCTTCAGGTGACCAAGTAGTAGCTTATTTTGTAAGCTTTCTGAGGCTCCTAGAAGATGAATCATGGAAACAGAGCCACAGATTTGTGACAGGTATTTACCTTCAATAACCATGAGCTTCCATCAAAAGCTGAGTCAGAGCAGGGATCCAGACCAAGATGAGACCATGCTAAAATCCATGGGCAAACAATAAGAAGACTTCTCTGCCTTTCACAGACTTGTCTTCAGGGTGGAGTTCTCTTGGCCAAAAATATATGCAACTATTCCATTGGGCAAAGAGGAGCTGGAGAAAGACACAAGATGGGTTTCATCCTTCATAAGTCTAGAGTCTCCAATAGACCTGAGCAATGGGGATTGGAGAGCGTCTGTCCTTCATATGGTCAACATCCCATGATGACCCATGGTTGCCCAATCACATTGTTCTGTGTGCATCTCTGGGATGAGGAGGTAGGAACCTTCCTTCAGTGTTGGTTTCAGTGTCCTCCTTTGTAGCAATTGTTGTCCTCAGAAATGCTCCTCTGTCTGAGGGACTGGTACAAGCCTCACTGCCAAGTCCTGAGGCAGGAGAGGCTGGGCACTTGAGGGAGGAAAGGCTGGGCAGGGTGGGCTCTCCACATCCAGCATGACGCCTTCATTGACCACGTCTGTTTTCTGGGGGGTGCTTACTGCTCTGCCCTAAGCTGGGGATTGCTTGGGAAAGGGACAGCTCAGCTGTTAGAAAGGCAACCACACTTGACTAATTCACATGTCTAAAAACTCACTCCCAAGACAAACAGGGAACAACAACAAACAAGACCTCCTTGGCATGTATAGCAGACTCCTTGTGAACCACATGCATTTACTTAATTATTAAGTAAATTAAGTATTTACTAAAGTCTTAATAAATACTCGTTGAATGGATGAATGGCTTTTGAAAAGGAGTGGTTGCTTTAGATCAGTAGGTCTCAACCTGTGGGTGACTACTTCTTTGGGGGTTGAATGACCCTTTCACAGGGGTCACATATAAGATATCCTACAGATCAGATATCGACATTATAATTCATAAACAGTAGCAGAATTATAGTTATGAAGTAGCAATGAAAATTTTTACTGTGGTGGAGGGGGGGTCACCACAGCATGAGAAACTGTGTTAAAGAGCTGGAGCTTCAGGAAGGTTGAGGAAGGTTGAAAAGTACCGCTTTAGATGGTTATACCAGAAGCCCGCAGCTGTATACATCAGAGGCAGCTATACTGAGTTGTAGTGATGAGGCAAGCAGGCCTGCTTTTCATCCTGCCCGGGCCCCCACACAGCTAGCTTTACACCCAAAATAACAACACACAAATTGTATTCATTTAAACACTGCCTGGCCCATTATCTCCAGTCCCTTATTGGCTAACTATCACATATTGATCTAGCCCATTTCTAATATCTGTATTGTCACTTGACTGTGGCTTACCAGTATGAGTCTAATCAGCATCTGTCTTGGAGAGGAGAGTCATGGTGTCTGCCTGACTCTGCTTTCTTTCTCCCAGAATTCTGTTCAGTCTACTCCATCTATCTAACTCCTGCCCTATCAAAAAGCCAAGGCAGTGTCTTTATTAACCAATGAAAGTAACACATAGACAGATGACCCTCCTCCATCACTGAGTGTTAGCAAAGGAGGACCTGGACCTCTTCAGCAGCTCACACGGGGTCTTAATCCCCCAAGCCAGGCACCCTGCCTGAGGGCCCAACACTCCATGAGTTGGAGATAAGCAAATGGAGAAAGCCCTTAACATGGCTCTTATTATTCTGCTCCCCAAATTTCCAAAGACTAAGCAGGTCTCTCATTTGTTTCTACCTTTTGCTCACGGAATTAAACATAAGCAGATGTACCATGCATGGTCCCTTCTATATCCTCGGCAATCTTGCACCACCCATGATCCATCATGTTCTGCACTACAGCCCAAGTGCCCATGCTAAACACATCTGACTTGTATTACTTGGGGTCTTGGTAGCCCGCCAACCCTGGTCAGGGCCCTGAGTGGTCTGCTTCCGTGCTCTCAATCTCTCCATGAAATATTGCACTCCTCCAGCCTTCAGGAACCACTGTTGGGTGCCCAAATATGCCAAGTACTGTCCTGTTACCTTCACACATTTCTTGTTGCCTCCTCCTTTATTGCTCACCTCTGGCACATTGCCCTGGTCTTCCCTATAAACATCTTTTGAAAGATCTACCTCAAACGTCTACCGGAGCACAGGGAAGCTCTTGTTACTTTGTTTCAGACCACATAATTGATGCCATAAATGTGGTGCTTATTTCATTCTGATAAACTGGTTGTTAGTACCTCTCATATAATGTGAGCCCATTTAAGTAGGGGATGTGTGTATGTGTGTGTGCGTGTGTTTAGATGTTATCTTCCTATTGCCAGCACCCAACACAAAGTATGACCCTTAACAAATGGTTCAGTTAAATACTTTCTAAAGTGACAAAAATTAAAATTATTTTATGAATCTATGTCAGATCACCTAAAAAGGAAACAAACGTCCTCTTTCAAAATGATGTCATGCTCGAGAATGTTGTTTTCCCGTTTACCCAATGGTGTCTCTTCACACTGCGCCTTCCCACAGTTCCCAGCGGATATTTAAAAACGATTAGACTAAGTTTTGTAGAGATTGCATGATAAAAACATTTGTGGGATGTTGGAACAAGTAAGTTAATTGGATTGCCTTCTTATAAGCCTCTCTATGCTAATCAGCACCGTAAAGTTTTTAAGGAGAGACGTGATGTTTCCAACACTTTCTCATGAATCAGAAATAATTTTATGAATCTTACAATAATTAAAGTTAAAATCAAGTGAAAGTAGGATATTGAGGAACAGAATGCTAGCTACTTAACTGGGAAAGGAACTATTCCACAAAATGTGCTGTAGAATTTCCAGTATCCATGGAGATGTCCAACACTTTTTAAAATCATATATTAGCCACTTCAATTAAAAAAAAATTGTGACCAAAATCCAATTGCTAGAGTTCTAAGGAAAACAATAGTGTCTTTCAATCTTATTTCAAGTTTTAGAATCTGGTACTAGTAGGATTTGTTTTGGTTTTGGTTTTGGTTTTGTTTTGTTTTGCCTTTTGGTTTTTTGATTTTTTTAAACCCAAAATTTAATTGCAGTCTAGAGTTATCTCTTTTTTTTTTTTTTTTACAACCAAACTAAAAATTACTACATGAGAACATCAAAACAACAAACTAGAAAGATTCACAAACATAAAGTTAATTGCTGTGGTAAGGGACATAGCCAAGAACCATCTGGAACCATCACTTAAACCCAAAAATGTCTTGCCTTCCGAGGGCAGAGGAACAATGTCTGAACACTTCCCCTCCAAGAACAAGTATTGGAGCTCCGGTGGAACTCATTTGGAAAATGCTACTTTCTAAAAACACTTTTTAAAAAATGGGGCAGAGTTGGGTTTAATAAAGATACATTCTATAAATGTGAGCACCAAGGCTACAATAGGGAGAGATGCTCAGATGGGAAGGACACGATGCATCTGAGAGCTTGGGCCTCTCAAAGAAAAAGTCACAGTAGAAATAGAATAATCAAACAAAATCACACATCATTGCCTTTACAATAGTCACACCTGGGATGGGAGGGGTGGAGCCTGATCTTTAAGGGGTGAATAAACAAGGTCACAGGGCTCTTCAGGGGATGGGGGCACCTGACAGGGTTGCAGCTGACAAGGTCAAGTCCAGCTCACCCGTGTTCAGGAAGGTATGTGGGTTACGGGGAACTGGGGTTCCCTTTTGTGGCCTCTTAGTCCCGTTGATAAAATAATTTTTTAAATGGATTCAGAAGGAAACTTGGAGACACTGTTACCAGTGTTTGAGATAAAAAAGAATGAGGCAGGCAAGCCGAAAGTCCCGGCAGCTGTGAGGAGGAGGAGGAGAAGGAGGAGGGGAGCGGAGAAGAGAAAGGAAATCGAGCCTTTTAAGTTTAAGTACAGAGGCCCCCGGTGCAGCTGGTTGGGAATGGAAAGGGAGGGGTCTTCAGAGAAACAGAAAACCCGCGTCAGGGAAAGCATGCTCAGGCTGTGGGCTGACATCCAAGGAAGGGATAGGTAGAGGGTAACCAAGCGAGATGCTTTCAGTTAAAACTCGAAAAGCGGCGGGCTTAACAGTGAAGATCTGCCAGCATTTTCAGAGCTGTATATACTGTTTCCAGAGATAAATCTCTCAACACGCAGTTAATCAGGGAAGAGCCGAGTACACACGTGAAGGAGGGACTCCAAAGGGCATTCGCCAGGCCCGTACTCCGTCCTGAACTTCAGATTCAGTCTTTTTGAACCTCCTTTCGCTTTCCTTGCAAAAGCAACGTCCGCACAAGCGGGATGCACTGTATACATGCTCTGAGGGAGTTAAGCTGCTCAGGATATTTGCAGGAATATGACGGGATGAAGATACACAGAAAGAAGAAGGCTATTAGCAACAGCGCCTACCCAGTGCCCATGGGCCGGCCTAAAAGTTAGTGAATACGCAAATACCCGCAGATTGCCCACATCCTAACGTTTCAGAACCATCTGCCCTCTCTTTGTTATCGTTGCCCACTGAGTTTTGACCTTGCATTCTCTCTGAGTGCTAATTGTGTAACTCATAGACTCTCATTCCCAAACAGCCGTCTGTCCCGAGCTGAACACTTCTGCCCCTTTCAACACTAAAGAGAAATACATAAATATAGTGGCGTCTTAAACCCCTTTCTATCTCAGCAGCACTGGGAGAAACTTGAAGAAAACTGCTAGGGCTCCTTGGTGATTCTTCCTCCGCTGGTGAACGAAAGGAGAGAGATTTAGGAAGAAAATATTCCTAGAGATTGTGTGGCTATCTGTTTGCCAATCAAACTTTCACATGAAACTGATTACATAGAAGATATAAAAATAACTGAGAAAGCTGTCGTTTAGATTTATCCAAAATATTACTCTTTAGTCAAAAAAAAAAAAAGCTCTCTTCATACATTTCCCTACTTCTTATCCTCTGCAACCTTTCTCCCAGACTAGCCAGCAAGCACCCTACACTCCCATGATTCTCCCATCCCACCCAAAGGTCCCTGCTTTAGGATTTAGTGCTGTTTCTTCTTTTGCCTAGAAATGTCTCCTGCCTCACTCCCTCCTTCAGGTCTCCCTCCTCGGGGAGGCTTATCTCAAGCATCTTATCATCCCCTCCCTCCACACCACACAGATCAACAACCTGCCTAACATGGGTCTACTTTGACCCTCTCAAGCAGTACTGACGAGCTTCAGCCATCCCCCATTTGCCCCTTAAGGGCATGGTTGGTCCTCTTCCTGCCTCTACCATTAAGACCTGTGTCTGCACCGTTCACTGAAGGAGCTCAGCTAGCAATGTATGTCCTTGGTACAACAGGAGCTCCCATAATTTTTTTTGTACAAATAAAAGAAGACTATCCATTGGCTCCTGTATAAGATTGGAGGGGAAGCGGACCTCAATGAACAGGAGAGACAGAGTAGGAATGAGGGATCAGCAAGGGGACCCCTCTCATCTCTCCCCACTCATTGCTGATTCTGGCCGTTTCTCTGATCCTAAAACTTTCAAAGAAAAGGCAGGCTGCCATAAGAGAGGCGAGTAAAATAAGATAAGAAAGAAAAGAGGAACACTCATGAAGAACACGTGTCTGACAGAGGGAGAAGAAAGTTTGGACCTTCCATCCGGGCCTTCCACATCCCCTCCTTTCTCCGCTGCTGAAAATGAAACCAACTGAAATATATTTGTCAGGCCCAATAAAACCACATGATTTAAACACACATTACGAACTGTCAGCAAGCAAGCAGGACTCGCTGGGGCACCATAACCTGTGTCTCAGTCAGCTACATAGTAAAACCACCTCATCGTCTCTCCTTCCAACCCATTGGCAGAGACAGTTGCAACGTTTCCCCCAGCCCTTGCATAATTTTCCTCACTAATACAATGTGTAATGGGTAAGTTAAAAGGCTTCGGTCTTGCTTCCAAAAGAATCCACTGTCAACTAAGTCACAGTACTCAGGAGGCTCCTAAGTTAGTTTCGGAGCTAGCTGCTCAACAACTAAGACGATAAACATGTGGCGGCTCTTGGTTGTAACATGCGATCACTATTAAAACACTTGGTTGTAATGGAGAACACTCTCTCACTGTCTGCATTCATAGGCAAATCTCATGCTCTGCCTCCAGGTAGAATTTGCTGGAGAAAACTGGCTGCCTCAGAATCGTTTACCATTACTCAATCACAGAAGAGAAGGAATATATTTCTTGTATAACCCCAACAACATATAAGATACTGCCATCAAATTGTATTTTCCCCTTTCTTGTTGCAGAAGAAGAAGAGGAAGAGGAAAGAAACAGAACAGAAAGGAAAGGAAAGGAAAGGAAAGGAAAGGAAAGGAAAGGAAAGGAAAGGAAAGGAAAAAGAAAAAGGAAAAAGGAAAGGAAAAAGAAAACCAGACCTTGGGTTTGTTTCCAAATACACAATTTACATCATTGTGTTATAATGTTTTATGACACTCGTCCCTCAATTCATTCGTTTATTCGAGTGTTCACTGAATGGGATGCCAACTTAGTGATTGCTAGGAGGATCTGAAGGAAATGCTGTCATGATGTGTATACACTCAATGTGCTGGATAGTTTTATGACAACTTGACACAAGCTAAAGTCATCTGAGAGGAGGGAGCCTCAATTAAGAAAATGCCTCCACGGTGGGACAGAACTAACGGGAGATCACCAAGACCAGTTGGAATGGGACTGATGGAACATGTGATCAAACTGGACTCTCTGAATGAGGCTGACGGTGGAGGCTGACTGAGAAGCCAAGGACAATGGCGATAGGCTTTGATTCTACGGCATGGACAGGCTCTGTGTGAGCCTTGTCAGTTTGGATGCTCACCTTCCTGGACCTGGAGGGAGTTGGGAGGACCTTGGACTTAACATAGTGAGGGAACCCTGATGGCTCTTTGGCCTGGAGAGGGAGGGAGTGGGGGTATGGGTGGAGGGGAGGGGAGCGTAGGAGGAGGAGGGGAGGAGATGGAAATTTTTAATTAAAAAAATGAGAAAAAAATAAAAAAGAAAATAAAATGCCTCCATCACATCAGGCTACTGGCAAGCTTATAGGGCATTTTCTCAACGAGTGATTGGTAGGGGAAGGACCAGTCCATTGTGGGTGGGGTCATCCCTGGGATGGTGGCTCTGGGTTCTTTTAAGAAGGCAGGCTGAGCTAGCCAGAGGAAGCAAACCTGTAAGCAGCGCTCCACCGTGGCCTCTGTGTCAGCTTTTGCCTCCCTGCCTTGGTTGAGCTCCTGTGTTAACTCCCTTCAGTGATGAACAGTGACTTGGAAGCAGAAGCCAGTTTAAACCCCTCCCCTGCCCCCACCCCCCGCCCCCGCCCCCGCCGGAAACGGTTTGGTCCTGGCGTTTCATCACAGCAATGATAGCCCTTGCTACGTCACCCAACAACATGGGCCCCTTCCTAGTCTCAGCTCCTGCCTTCCTTGAGAGTCACCGACACAGAGATGACAGTGGACTGTCTTGTCATACCATCTCCTAGCGATTTCCTGTTGCGGAACAAAAACACTAAAGTAACTTAAAGTAACTTAACTACGAGTTCAAGGGTGCAGTTCATCACGGTGGGGAGGCAAAGGCAACAGGAGCTTGGGAGAGCTGGTCACATGACATCCACAATCGAAGCAGAGCAATGAACTACAGCCATCAGATGACTATATGGAACTCAGCTCCTTTTCTTCCTATGTGAAAACAGAACCATCCATAGGAGGCAGAACTTCTCATCTCAGTTAACATAATAAAGACAACCCCTTGGCATGCCCAAAGGCAGTCTTCAGGTGATTCTAGATTCTGTCAAGCTGATAACAACACTGACCATCCCTGCTACTATATATGTGATTTTCTAAGACCTGATTGTTCCCACCAGTTTAGAAAGGCAAAGATTAGTGACTTTTTACCACTACAAAATGAGTATATAATCAACCTGGAAAGGCTAGAAGCATCAAGACAGAAAAGTGAAAATAACGTATTTAAATGACATCACCAATGTCAGCGCATGTAGGTAGCTTAATGTATTCCCTCCAGTGTGAACCTTCCTACTGACATATTCTTACTCTAAAAGTAAACAGTGTATGATATCTGTATAATTATTTAAATTAATTTAGATTATTAAATTATTTAATATCTATTAAGTTTATAATAAATATGTGTTTTTATATAACAAATAATATGTGATTACATTATTTAAATATAAGTTGTACAATGATTGTATAGAATAGCCTAACACAAAATCTAAACAACATAAAAATAGACTAAGTCTTTAATAGATAAGAAGACAACAGAAAGCCATCAAATCACTGATGGTTGAGACGTATACTTATGTTTATTATAGTCATAAACCAAATAGTCTGAACCAAAAGTATGGATAATTATCACAAATGTTGGTATCAGATTTGACAGGTATGGGCCGGATAGGTTTAGCTCAGTGGTAGAGTGTTCGCTAGGCATTCGTGAGGTCCTGGGTTCAATTTCAATTCCCATGTGCAAAATAAAAAACAAAAACAAAATAGTCATTAAATTCCTTATAATAAAAGCAGTATTTCCCAGGCCTGTCAGGAGAAAGATAGATGCATGGTTAGAGAAAAGTATTTGAGAACAAATACCCACACAAGTTAATTCTTTGGAGTGAAGATGGCTTGTTCCATGTGTCATGTATAAATACACTTTTCTATAAAAGAAAAGACAGTTGAGTCTTCCACTTTTAAATTAAAAAACATCCCATGTGTAAAAATAAATTAAAATGGTAAGAATAGGAAGAGATAAACTAGAAACTTTAGGAAAATTTTTATAATAACGGGATGGGAAGACTTCTCAAAGTGGGACAAGAACACAGAATCCACAGGTACAAAGATAGATTGCATTTCATAAAAGAATGTTTGCACTGGGGTTATCACTCAGCGTTACAGCATTTCCCTGGCATCCACGAAGCTGTGGGTCCATTTCCAAACGTGAATAAAATAATAAACCAGTCTCATCATCAGGTGAAGAAGTGAGAGGGTGAGGAGGTATAGAGAACGCTGGTAAAGGACACAGACCTTCATTTAGGGAAAGCAACCTCAGGAGACCCAGGTCACAGAATAATGACTGAAGTTAATAACACAACTTTTGGGTTGGGGAGATGGATCAGCAGTTAAGAGCATAGATTGCTCTTCCAGAGGCTCTGAGTCCAGATCCCAGTTTCCATGTTGGACAGCTCACAACCGCCTATAGTTCTAGATCTAGGGGATCTGATGCTCCCCTCTGGTCTCCACAGAAAACTGTACTCGTGTATACAGATTCAAACAGACACAGACGCGCAGTCTCTCTCTCTCTCTCTCTCTCTCTCTCTCTCTCTCTCTCTCTCTCTCTCTCTGACACACATACACCTGCATAATTAAAATAAATCTTAAATCTTAACTAAAATACAGCACATGATTGCTACAAGGTGTTGCTTAGTTTGTTATCTTGTATCCTTACAGATCAAGCAAAAAATAAACAATAACACTATACTGTATTCACAGTTAGTACTACAAAACACAATTTTGTGTGTTCTAATCACAAAAACGTTGTGAGAAAATGCATGTATATTAATTAGCTGTCTTCACATCAGAGTGTATATATAGTTTAAGACATTATGAAGAAAAGGAGGCAGATGACATAAACACATACCACATGAATAAAATTTTAAAAAATAAATTTCATAAATGAAACTCAAATACAATTTAAGACAAACAGACATAATGCTTCAGTTGATAAATACAAGTTTTTCCGATAGCTTCTAATATGCATATGTATATATATGTAAAGTAATCCATAAATTAGGAAGAAGAAAGGCAACTATACTGGAGAGAAAGGGTCAAGGACACACATAAATAACTGACAGTTACAAAGTCCAGAATAACAACACTGTGCAAAGATAGTCATCTCCATTAATAAAAAAAGAAAAATGAAATGTGGATTAATAACACCCATCACACTATTGAAAAGTTAGAAAGTAGGAAGAGAAGAGTTCTAAGCTTTGTTTTTTGTTTGTTTGTTTGTTTTGGTTGAGGAAAATGCTAGTGGACATATAAAGAAAATGATACTCTTAAACATTCCTAGTGGATTTACTATAACATTTTTAGAAAATAAAATGGAAAAAGCCATTAACTTTTTAAAAATACACACATACTTTGAACCAGCAGTACTACAGCTGGGAATTCACCGTGAAACCCAAACCCCCAATAGCCAAGAATAAGCGTTTGTGGATATTTGCTGTGGCAGCATGATTTTTAAAGAGAAGGGGAAACCATGGGACCAAGCAAACCGCCTTCTTAACATTTATCTTTATGCCCATAGATCAGCAATGCTCTCAACTTTAGCCAAAGAAGTCTCTTCTGCAATGGGCAGCAGCTGACACAGAGACCCATCACTGGCCAAAGTGCTGAGAATAAGTGACCACGGTGCCCAGCCCTCACGGCATGGGCTCAGGGAACTGGGGTGTGCAAAAGATGAAGCACGGAGACTGATGTGAAACGCTGTCTTCTGGACATAGCCTAGCCACTGCACTCATCACTTCACGACAGCTGTGGCTACCTGCACAAGACCAATATAGATTGAGCCAGTCAGCACCCAGCACAGGTCGGGAAGGGGCTCAGGAGGCTCCACCCTTCGCTGAGGAGCTGTGGGCCAGTGGTGCTGGCTGGAGAAGGAGGAATCGTTTTCTTGAGGGGTGCCACCACGGTAGAGTGCCCATACTCCAGAGGACAGCTCAACACCCATGCTCATGCGGGCAGCGCTAATTGGATTCCATGGGTTGCACTAAAAAGGAAGAGGACATGAAGGTGGGATGGCAACGTGCTGGAGGGCTCCAGAGAGAGCACCAAGGGGACTTGAGAGCGGGATGGTCAAGATACATTGTATACATGTATGCAACTGCCGAAGAATAGATTTAAAATAGAAGAATAAGAAAATACCACGAAGAAAAGGGGGGAGCTGCAGCCTAACAGAAAACATGCACAATACAGGAACAAACAAAATGTAGAAAATGAAATTCTGCACACTATATTACTGTAATTGGCTAATTTTGCACACAAGTGACACAGTTGAATAAAGTAGAGATTTTATTTCTAAGTGGGATTATGGACAATTTTTGCTTGGAATTATTTTTTATGCCTTTAATCCTAGCACTCAGAAGGCAGAGGTAGGAAGATCTCTGTGAGTTTGAGGCCAGCCTTGTTTACAGAGAAAGTGCCAGGACATCCAGGACTATGCAGAGCAAACCCTGTCTCAAAAAAAAAAAAAAAAGGTTTTAATTATTTGTATGTGGGTGGGTTTGTACACGTGAGTGCAGTGCCTCTGGAGGCCAGAAGATGGCGTTAAGGTTATAGGCAGCTGCGAGCAAATCCTGGTGGATGCTGGGAAGTGAAACAGGGCCCGGGAAGAGCAGCATATAGTCTGAACCTCTGAGTCATCTCTCAAACCCCACTTGAATTTTTTTTAATGAGTTTCTGCCACATAGTAATTTCCTTTTTAAAAGAAAGTGGGAAAAGAGTTTTCCTTTTGATATTATATTTTTGCTTTTAGGGATTATTTTTAAGAAAAAGAAAACAGAAATGTAGGCAGTTAAACTTATCAAAATACATAAGCAACTAGACAAATTCTAGTGTTAGGTAAATTTACAAAATAGAATATAATTTTAATGTGCAAAATATGGCCCTGTGTCTACATTTATACATTTTACAGATATATATTAGGTATCTATATGTTTTCTGTACCATATGTAAAAACTGAAATCATGTTATATCTTGGATTTCCATAAGCTTATTAACATGTTGTCTAAACATGAAAATGTTACTTTATTCAGTATTCATATGCAAATATATACCTATATACATATTATGAAGAGACATCTAAAATAAAATATACTAAAGTATCAGTGATTATTCACGGCTGACAAGAACATAGACAAGTTCTATTCTCTTCACTAAAGTGGCTCTGTGTAACCGGCATCCTACGATAGGAAAAGTGCAATGATCATTTCTAAACGGAAGTCTGAGCAAGGCAATGATTTCCTGGGGAAATGAAAACTGTTCAGAGGCACCGCCTTCTTCCGATGTTCCTTCAACCTGAGAGAATCACAGCTTCTCTGGGTCATCTGCAGACAGGTGAAAGTCTATCGCTCCCCAGGCTGCCATGGCTCCAGCCTAGCACAGCACAAAGCATCTCATTTGGAAGCTGAACCTCGGGGCAGCTCTCGGAGAGGTTTCACACAGTCTTTCTGTGGTCTAAAACCAGCGACAGTTTTTCTCACTGTTTCTCGGTTGTCCAGTGACACAGATTCCTACAGTGTGAGTGAAGGCTCCCTACTGGAAGCTCCATCATCTCCCTCTGTGGCTCCTCCTGGATAGGAAGGGCTCTCACAACGCAGACACAGCAGCAGTGTGGGAAGGTAAACAAGCCAGTGGGAGGGACCCTGCCTCCTCTTGGGCACAGAAGGACAACCTGTAAACTCTGGCTCTTATCCCAGCAAATCTACCTGGAAGAAGCCAGCAAGGTAAACAGCAGCTCCGTGTCTAACATCCTCCTGCTTTTCCCTCAGAAGGAGCTTGCTTCTTGGTTGATTCAAAAACAAAAGGTGCATGGGCCCGTTTCTTTAAGCACAGTAGACCCCCCCCCCTCTCCTGTTGCTGAAGTGATTTGAAGATGTGTGTTCTGTATGCATGGATGGAGGACATCAGAACACTATCCTGTAAAGACTTGCAACTGTCAGCTAGGAACAAAATGCCATTTACACTTTGATGGACAGGACCACATTGTAGTTTAAATAAAAGACAATGGCTGAAAGCTGCAGTAAGAAGACAAGAGACTTAGATCCACGCATGTTCTTAACAGAATGGAGTCCTTCTCCGGCATCATGGCACCCAAAGTGAGTGATGACTAAGATCTCCATTTGTATACATAGAGCTCCAGATTAGACAGAACATTCTGGTCTTATTTATGATTACATGTCAGGTCAACAATGTGAGTAGAAAAGCAGTCTACTTAACTGTGCCGTGCTGTTGCCTGGGCGAGAGTAAATTACATAAACCAAAGTCAATCTTGTAGGCTCAATCGACCATCACCAAAGTGCTCTTTGACTTCCTGTTAGTAACAAATTAACAAAAGAAGCCTCTTACTCTTGCCATCCCACATAAAGGCAGGACTAGCAGGAGCGACACTAGAATACATCCTCTGGGATTCAATTCACTCAGAGACGAGATGAGAGCCTGGGGAAAACCACGGCAAAGAGGTACCAGTGAGAACAGAAAAAAACTCGCTAAGTATTTAATAGTCCCAAACAGAGAATGAAGAGACATAATGGTGACTGGCTTATTAGCGGAAAGGAACACACATTGTTATATTGCAGTCGGTTCTTGACTAGTCGTGTGTGATTTTTCCAATTTTGTGGATTCTCCTTCCCTCTGCAGCCTTTGTGCATTTGAGTCATTGCCATCTTTAATTCATGTTTCCAGAAGTCCCCAAATAACATGTTCCAGTAGTCCATGTCAGAACTCAGTAGGAAAGCAAAACCGTGCTGTGTGACCAGAGTTTGCTGGCCAAAGGGTCCCTTTGCCTCTCAGGTTCGAGACAAAATCCCATGCCACAACTTCACCAATAGGAGAGAAGCCAACATGGAATTGAGTTTAATGAATGAAGACACTGGTTAATGTTCTTTTTGCTAAGCAAAACTGGTAGACAATAGATATATGATTGAAGATAGAAAGATAGATAGATGATAGATAGATAGATAGATAGATAGATAGATAGATAGATAGATGATAGATAGATAGATGATAGATAGATAGATAGATAGATAGATAGATAGATAGATAGATAGATAGATAGATAGATGGGAGACAGAAAGAGTATATGTCAACTCTATTAGGTATCTTCTGCAGACAGGAAACTGTACTTGTGATGATAAACAGGGATCAAGCCTCAGGAAGAAAGACTCAGACTCAGAGACTAAATGGACACGCCTTAGACAGGAGAAAGGCCATCACAGAATTCTGTCCCACACCAGAGAGACAGGAATGCTGATTCACAGTGAAGCCCGAGCTCCTCCCTCCAGACTGATGACAAGTTCTTCCAGGGACAAGGTCCTTCTTTTTCACAGTGTTCTTATTTCTCTCAGTCAACTAAAATTTTTGCCTGCACTCATAACCCAAACCCCAATTTGCAACGGCCAAGATCCCGAGGGATCTTCCCGAGTTCATCCTGTCTTGGACTTCCCAAGGAGGCAGCTGCAGGAAATTACACGAGCCCTCTGAAGCTTGGTTTACTATACTAGCAAGCAGGGGAACCCTGCCATTTATCTTAGAACTGTGCACGACCATACGAGCTGCTCTTTGTAAAAGACAATGCACTAGAAAATCCTGTGATGGATGAATACTATTATGGCTTGGATATGAAGAACCCCTCCCAGAGCTCATGGGGTAAAGGCTTGGTCCCCAGCTGTGGCACTAGTTAGAAGTGGCTCCGCCTTCCTTAATGAATCAATCCTTTGCCAGCTGCACAATTTGATGGTATTGTTGGGAGGTGGCAGAATCAGGTGGTAGAGCCCATTTGGAGGAAACCGGATGCACGCCTTGGAAGGATAAACTTTGTCCCCATCATCTCCCTGTACCTCTTCCTCTGCTCCCTTCATGCCGCAGTGAGTGTTTCTGCTGGGTCCCGCCCTCTATGCCCTGATGCTCTGCTCTGCCTTGCCACTGGCCTCCAGCGACCGACCGGGGATGAAGTCTGAGATGTCTGGAGCCATGAGAAAGATGAAGGAAGCCCCCCTTCTTCAGAACCCTTCCCTCAGATATCCTCCCAGGATGAAAGGCTGGGGATGACGCTAGTGGCTTGACAACTCCGTTAATCTAGTAAGGTTCAAAACAGGCTGCAAAGAGAGTGGACTTTAAAGAGCTGTCTCCTATCTGTAGAAAAAAAAAACTGCTTTAAAGAAGGGGGAGGAGGCCGTCCCACATTTCAGCTCTGCATTAACCTATTGACATAGTCTTAGTGCTATTTTTCGGCCGTTAGAGTTACTAGTTTAGAGGAACATTTAATATTAACAGAGTTTTTTTTAAAAAAAAAACTTGGGAACTAGAGAAAGAAGCTCTGGGTTATTTTTTAGCCCCAGCAAACATAAAACCCAAATGGCACAGTTACTCAGCCAAATGAGTTCAATAGTATCTTGAGCCTTGGTGTTTGGTTAATTGTTGTTGTTGTTGTGGTGGTGGTGGTGGTGGTTGCTGGTTTGGGGGGGTTTGTTGTTGTTGTTGTTTTGGGTTTGTTGTTGCTGTTTTCCAGACTTCTACCAAAATCCTAGCAATAGCACCACATTGTGGAATTAATCAACTTTTAATCCAGGACCTCAGGAGTAGAAGAAAAACACGAGACAACTGAGAGACTGTCGTGTGCACAGAAACACATACACGTACAGGGCTTGGGAGATAGCTCCATGGGTAAGGTGCTTGTCATCCAAGCCTGAGGACAACAAATCCCAATCTCCAGCACTCACAAAGGCTGTGAGCAGAGGTACTTGTCTGCAATTCCAGCACCAAGAGGCAGGGGTGAGCTGATCCCTGGCGCTCACTGACGCCCATCCTAGCCAAGTCAGAGGTTTCCATATTCAGTGAGAGAATCCATGTCAAAACCTAAGGTGGAGAAAAATAAGGGAAGCTGCCTGACCTTGACTTCTGGCCTCCACATGCAAATGCACACATGAGCATGGGTACTAGCATACACATGTCCATACAGACATGTGCATATTATACACACACATGCAGAGAAAGGAGAGAGAGAGAGAGAGAGAGAGAGAGAGAGAGAGAGAAGTAACGTATACTGAAAACTGTGGCGCCATATCCCCAGGTTGGCAATGCGTTGATGCATATCCTACTGAGCACATCCGCATCAAGATAAAGGATGTATTTATTTGTCAAACCCTCCCCCCTTTCCCTTCTCTTCATCGTCTCTCTGCTCGCTATCCAAAAGAAGAATCAAACTAGCTGCCCGCAATGAGCTGGCAAATAGCTACAGGCACTGTCTTCCTGGAAATAAGCAGCAGCCATGGTCCCCACAGCTCTACTGAGATTCTCAGGAGGGCGGATTCACAGCTGCCCAGACTTCTAATGGAGGTATTAGAACTGTAACTGCTTAAGTTAATAAACCAGAGTTGCTGAGGGCGGGGGAGAGGGGGGCTCCTAAACAGCCTGGAGTCAGCCATGTCTTTGCAGCCAAGGGCTCAGAGGGTTCCTGGTGCCTGAGGACAGTTGATCATCTATACCTTCTGAAGACTTGCCTGACGAGTCCCACCAGGCTTCTGAGGACGGTGACTAAGCCCAGACTTGGCAGAAAATTATTTAACATTCTGATTAGTCACTAAGCAAAGGCTTTGCTAGAACCTTTCATTTCCTACACAGCTGGGCAGACACGGTCTCAACAGAAGCTTTCCTGAAGAGCCTCCCCACCTCCACACCCGAGCTGCCCCGTTCCCCAAGTAGGAAGTTAGCATGCTGAGCAAAGCCCGCCAGTCCGGTCCTCAGGGAGACCAGCTTTAGTTCACTGGTAGCTCAGATTGGCAGGCAAGCCTAGGTCCACGCCCCATGCCTCCCTCACAGTTCAGGCAGGTTATATAAAAATAAACCTACATGCTATTCCGTTGACTCAGATTTCCCCAGCGTTTGAACGCTGTGAAGGTTAGCATGATATTTGCAAACCAGAGGGGCTTTTACTGTTTCGTGTTGCATGCCTGCTACTGGATTCCGAAACTGCAAATAAACAGAGCTGCCCGTGGCGACAATGTAGACTTTTGTTGTAATAGAGGCATGGCCTTCCAAGAGGTTTGTGAGCCGCTTCAAAAATGCTCTGTGAGGAAGTGAGAGATGGATTTGAAAGTTCCTAAGACATTTTCGGTCTTAATTTTTAAGTAAAAAATGCTGCAACTGGTGTCCGCAATACACGTGGAACGGCTGCTGGTCAACCTACAAGACATACATTCTTGTATCAAGCTCTCGCTCAAAAAAATTAAGTATAAAGAATTAATTAAAAATTAATAATTAAGTTCAGTGCAGCAGGTTCTCGGTTACTGAGAGGCTGTTATGAGGTAGCAACTGGGAGTAAAAGTCTGTTCTTCACTTTAGGGTTAAAAAATTCACAGGGCCCGCCCTTCTTACCAGGGCTGCTCAATTAGCAATGGAAGAGGGCAGTGACTTCAAAGAAAGGTTTCCACTGGCTGGCAGCTATTGTAAAGCTCTGAGAGAAAAAAAATACAATTTAAAAGGTTTCAAAACATCTGTATTTGGGGCAGGCAGTCCTCATGGTGACTCTCCCTGATAGCGGATAAAGTCAGGGCTGGAGAGGGACATAGCTTGTAGCTCAGTAGTGGTAGAGCAACCACCCTGAGGGTGCCAGACCCTGGATTCCATGCCCGTCTAGAAAGGAAATGGAGAGGGGAAGGAAGAAAAGGGAAGTGGGGAGTGAGGGGAAAGAAAAGGAAAGGAGGGGAGGGAAGAAGAGAGGCAAGACAGAGGGGGAAGGTAACAGAGTAAAGGAGAGGGGAGGGGGAAGAAAGAAAAGGGGAGGGGAGAAGGAAAGGGAAAAGAAAAGGCAGAGAGGAGACCAGGAGTGAAGAAAAGGGGAAGGAGGGAGGAGGGGGAGAGAGGACAAAAGAGAAGGAAAGGGAAGAAGGCTCAACCACACTGTGTCAGTGGTTCTTAATTTCAGCTCAAATCACTGCAGAATGCTATTCAGGCAGGAAGCATTGAAAACTCATTCTCCAAATTTGCGTCTGGATTAGGCTTTATGTATCAAGGAAGAAGCCAAGAAACAAAAAAGAGAAACTAGCACATCCACACCTATCTCCTGGCAGTTCCCTTGAGATCACTATTTGCATCCTTTCTGGGAGAGCCAAGCTGAGACTGAATGCTAAGGCACAAATTATATTAAAAGATGTTTATGCTTGTGCCTCTCCCGGCATCCTCTTCCTTGTGTCTGCTAACAGGAAGGCAGAAGAGATCAAGGTAATTTCAAGGGATTCCATTAGTGAATGCCAGTTTGGGACCCCCATTTCAATGAAACAAGCTGATTAAAAACGAATGTGTCTCAGTGTTCCAAATATCAACTCACATCCAACTTCTTGACTACATTCACGCACAAAACTAAGAAAAGGGCTAAACTGATCACCCAGCCAGTAAAATACTCGACTTTTAAGTATTGGGTCCTGCGTTCTATGCCCCAGAACCCATGTAAAATAAGCCAGGTATGGTGGCACATGTTGGTAATCACAGAACTGGAGAGACTGAGACAGTGGATCCCTGAGGCAGGTTCCAAGACAATGAGAGATCCTGACTCAAAAAAACCAACATCACCTGAGGAACAACAGCTGACTTTGTCCTCAAGTGCCCACATGCATGTGCACACATGCACTTGCACATGAATGAGTATGCAGGCACGTGCACACACACACACACACACACACACACACACACACACCATGAATGCACACAAAGCAGTGGGCTGGAGGAGAGGGCTCAGTGGAGAAAATATTTGACACACAAGTGTAAAAACCCCTTTATATCCCTGCATACACAGTGAGTCCACACACATGTGAACATACAAGCACACACAAACACACGTAAAGACAAAAACTAAGTAGGCCATGAGTTCTTGACCACTGACATAGTTAGTAACATTGATTCATCCTTGCACAGGCCGGGACTCACTGTCTGAACTCGGGCCCCTGGGATGACTTCTATTTTTACCATTAGAACCCAAACTCATTGCCCACAGTGTTTGAAAGCAAACATTCAGCTCCAGAATGCACCTTCCAGCTGCACACTCTGGGTTCGGCAGGCAGACATGACAATGGGGTGGAAATGTGTTCACTGCGCAGAGCTAAGGGTGGGTACTGCGATACCACCCAGGATACAGTTTAGCTCACCACCCTCGCAGCTTCCTTATCTTGGACAGAAAATTGTTCTTGCATTGTTACTTTATTACAAGAGATTTCAACAGACTCTTTAGGAGTACTTCAGAAATATTTCCCTGGCCATTTTTAAATAAAATCCTTATTGGTTAGTAATTCACTTGGCATACAATTTGCTCATTTAACAATTCTGTGGTTGTTAGTACATCGTGACCACAAGGTTACGAAGCCACTTCCAATTTCAAAACATTTCCGTCTTTTTATTTCTTGACAGTTTCATACATTCATACAATATATTATGACCACATCCATGGACCATTTCAAATATGATCCTGAGCTTCTGAAAAAAACAAAAACAAAAGAATGGTGCCAAGTTCACGTTTTTAAAGAGTTGGGTTATGGGTAAAATGTACAAAATACAACAGAGTGGGAAAACTTGTTTGCCTCCCTAATATTTGGTCCATCTAAAAGGTTAGAATATCTTTATTTCCTAATCACAAGAAACAGTGGACCTAATTCATAAACTTTTCCCAAAATTAAAAGAGACCAAGTGGAATGTCTACTAGTGAACAAGTCTTTGAAAGTAGCCGGTCCACACTGACAGATTTACAAAGAACAATGGTAGGTCAATGGCTGTATTTCAGGGTAGTTTGTGATTTCCGTATCAAACAGAAGAAGCAAACACCACACTGATTCACACTGATTCTACCGTGTGTGTGTGTGAACTAAAGTAATCCAAGCCTTGTTCTGTGGGCTTGCACACTTCTCCCTTGTGTTCTACTGAAATTAAAATGATACAAACATATAAACGTGATGAACTCCTTCTTCTATACCTATTATTCTTAGGTTGGGTCTTTTCATGGTGTCCCATATTTCCTGGATATTTTGTGTTAAGCTTTTGTTAGATTTAATGTTTTCTTTGGCCAATGAGTCTATTTCCTCTATTGTCTCTTCAGCACTTGAGATGCTCTCTTCCATCTCTTGTATTCTGCTGTTGATGCTTGCATTTGTGGTTCCTGATCATTTTCTCATGATTTCTGTTTCTATAATTTTCTCGGCTTGTGCTTTCTTTATTGTCTCTATTTCGGTTTTCAAGTCTTGAATAGTTTCTCTCATATGTTTGATTGCTTTTTCTTGGTTTCTTTAAGGGATCTGTTGATCCCTTCCAATTTTTTGTTTGTCTTTTCCTCAATTCTTTGAGGGAATTTCTCATTTCCTCTTTAAGGGCCTCCAACATTCTCCTGAAGTTATTTTTTCGGTCATTTTCCTCTGCTTCATCTATATTTGGTTGTTCAAGTCTTGCTGTTGTAGGGCCACTAGATTTTACTGGTGTCGTGTTGCTCTTTGTGGTGTTGCATGAAACATAATGAACTCCAGGTTCTGGAAAGCAGCAGTGTTTTCAATGGGAAAAGCACATCCACTGTGCACGGGAGAAAAGCTAATCCAAGATGATACTCAACTACTTTCTGCAAGAAACCTTTCCCCCATGTTAAATCAGATGGCACAGGCTTCCTTTGCCACTTCCACCCAGCATCTGAGAGAGTGAAATACATTCACTAGAGATACTTAGGATTAGACACAATCACCAGTAATATCACTGATATGGAAAAATTTGCACAAGCGTTCAGCCACCTTAGCAATAAACTTTTAAAGGTTGCCCTGGTGTTTTAGACTGGTTCTGAATGACACATGAAGCAAGGCACTGGCTGTTGTCCAGAGAAGCTGGACTGTGGACATTGACCAAGTTTCCTGGTATTCTACCCTCGCTCTTTAGCCTAGTTCAGTCCATGGTTTTCTCTCCACAGTGACTTTCTGGTTATGCATTATCTGGTTTGGCCGTCTCTACCGCCTGCTTCAGATAACTACTCAACCCTCCACTTGGCTCGCTGCTGCGTAGGCTTGACCCGAGAGAGTGAGTGGCGAAAGAGCCAGGATTTTCCTTTGATGTCTCAGAACTCGGGATTCCATTATATAATCTACCATAAATCCCGGCAGTCAGGACCGACACCAGCTTCCAAAGTTACCAGAATACGACACTCCTACTTGATTCATTGTGGAGTCTGACATCTCTTAATTACTATGAACTCAGGACTTCAGCCTGCCAGCGATAAGAGACATTTCTGACTTGCCTTCTTCGTAGTTTTAAGGGTTTCCTCGATTAATTTTCTTCTCCTGTAACCTGAGCTTCACAAGCCAAATGTTCTCACTGGCTCTTTGCCTCTAAGGTTTGAGCTCACAGATGTTTTCTTGTGGCTACAGAAAATACCTCTCCTCTGAGGATAGGTTTGATAAATAAAAAGGAAAAAAAAAAAGCAGGCAATAAATTTCAAGCTGAGGAACTGGATGAAGAAGTCAAGTGCAGCCTAATAGCCATACTTTTATATATCTACAAACCTGCCCGAGGTACAAAAGTTCCAGACAGAAGTGGTGGTAGATGCTAGGATTCCCTACCAACAAGTTAAGGCCTTGGAGAGCCCCCAGCCTTCTTCTGTGTAATAACGTAAATCCTTCTCCTTGCTCAACAGATGACCAAGGCTTCCCACAAGGAGAAAATTGGCACATTTAAATGTCCCTTCTACTCCAAGTGCTGAGGGAGGAGTGAGATGGGCAGGGTCCAGATAGTGAGACAGGAGACCCAGGGCCTGTCTCATCTGGACACAATAATTTGTGAACTGTTCTGGGTGATTAATAACCCAGCACTGGAATCCTGCTTATGCAACATGAGCGCTACAGTAAGCTGACTTTTGGTTTCTGGTTTTTTTCCTTTCCTAGAAAACGTTTTTCTATGAATCTTTTCTTGTTATTGTTACTAACTAGATTTGAAGCAGCTCTTCTTTTGATTTGTGAAGTTCAGTGAGCTGGAGGGCAGGACACCAAAGCAACATGAGCAGTGTTCCTCCCGAAGAGAGACACCGTGTCACCTGTATGTCCGTCCCTGCTCAGAGCAGGAGAGTCAGGCATCAGCTACCACGGGACACTCTCAGGGTGCCTCAGCAACCCTCAAGGTTCATCCTAACTGGTACTGAATGTGCTTAGTGTTTCCTCCTGACTCCTGTCCCTAATAAACCCTTGCCTTGTTTTCTTACATAACCGCCACCCTAACCTTTACAATACCCTCCTCCTTTAAAAGACAGCAAAGAAGAGGAAGGGGAAAAAGACAGTCTCCTTCCACTCCTCTTCTTTGGCCCTCCAATCGCTGCCCTTGGCTCCAAACTCCAGCAGTCTGAAATTATCAACAGTGACAAGAGGTTTAACAGGCTCCCTTCCCAAACAGAGCCTCCGATAGGCATCTGCCGCCTTTCGCTCCCAGACAGGCACCTATGGGCTCAACTGTGCATATGCTAATGGCTTAACTTGCTGTTCCAAATGGAAGTTGCTGAAGACAGAAGCGTAATTTGGCACCCGCATGGCAATCACCCCTTGCACCGTGCTTTCAACCATTTGCTAGGGAATTAGGCCTCCAAAGTCAGAGAGTTGTTCAAGTACTCAATGTAGAATACATGTTTGACAAGTATGAGTAAATTATTATAATTGGAACAGTCTCCATCTTATACAAATAGAAGCTATTATGCTAGGAATCTGTAGCCTATCCAAAATGAGATTACTTTGCCATAAAGCTATCCCACATATGAAGTGTGCTATTTAGTCCCTAGTGATCCCTGAACACAGTCTTATAGCAGCTCTGTGGTTCGATCCATTTTGCCATTATGAAGATAACAGAGTACTCAGTGTGCATGTGTGTCTGGCTATCTGTTACTGGAAACTGAACGCAGGACCTTGCATGTTTTACGCAAGCCCTTTACTACGGAACCACGTTCCCCACCCTTTCCTAACTTATCATTTTGAGAATGGTATTATCGAATTTTATGCTGGTGTTGAACTCATTCTATGACCCACCAAGATCTTCCATGAATCATCCTCCTGTCTCGGTCTCCTGAGTAGCTGGGGATGAAGGCTTGCATCACCAGGCCCACTTGGCGATGACGTCTTTTGATAGCCATCCCACTTCTCTATTAACCATTTTGAAAGCCTTTTTTTTTTACCTCCATCAATAATTGTAATTTGAAAATTGAGTCCTTAAAAGATCTGTTAAATTGCCCAATTGAAGTCGTCCACTTTAAATTAATAGTTCAACTCTCTTGAGCGGTTCCAATCACCTCCAAATTGATGTGCTCACTCTTCAACTAAAAACCTCAATCTGCACAGCACTTCCAAAGTGAAGGCATCACTTCATTACAACGTCGCACAAAAATCTTTAATGCCTACATTATGAAATTCGAGGTTCTTAAAATGGCATTTAACTCCACAGTTCTAAATTCTTGCTAACTCCTCCTTGCATACTTTTTAACCTAGCTTCCTCTAAGACCAACTCTTTATTCCCCTAAGTGATTGCCCCATACCTTGGATTAGAGTCTTCCACCCCCTAACATCTTCACAGGGCACCATTGCCCTTTTTCTGGGTGAAGGCCAAGTGTCACTTCCTGTCCCAAACTCCTCTATGCCAATCAGAATTAACTTCTCCTCTGTGTGCTTCCACACCACGAATCACATCCCTATCAAAGATATCTCACTTCCTACTCAATTAATTAAGCACATGTCATAGTCTGGAGCAATCATGCATCATGGTATGTGCCTAAACTTTCACATCTGATTTTTTAAAATCTTCTAGAGAACAAAGAATGCACTGTGTTCAATCAAACACAGCAACTGCATCCCTAACATGGATGGGTACCAGGTCCTTCCCAGGGTACAACAACACAACCCTGAGCAGAAGCCCCATGTTGGTGCCTGGGACCCTCCCAGTCGGGTCTGCAGCAGATTCTTTAGCACAGAGCTTAATGAGCCACAGGAGGGCTTTATAGTTATTGCTCATTCCCGGGCAAAATTAAGAATTTAATAAGCAAGTCAAATTGAATTACATCTTTTCCAATAAGAGATCCCATTCAAATGGGATTTCCAAAAATCACTTATTGGGGAAGAATTTACAGATGTGACATAGCTTTACACAAAAAGATGCAAAACCAGATTCATGTATACATGATATGACCAGCTTTACTAGGCTCCCTCTCTTTGTAATGTCTTAATAAAGCAAATCCTAGTGAATTATTTATTGTAGCAAATAAAAATCAGAGTTCAAAAGATATCATCCAACAGAAGGACTTAAAGTTCAAAATATATCATCCTACAGAGGGACTTAAAGTTCTTTGTCAAGTTCTTAAGAATATTTATCTCAAATACCCCAATGAGACACTTTCAGTGAGCACAGAGGGAGAAAGGATATCAACACGTACATCCTATGTGCAGAAGGACCAGGGTGGCTCTTCTGAAGCACATGGAGAAGGGGGATCACCCCTAGCCCTAACCCTAATCGGTCCATTTAGAGAATTTAGCTGATAGCCCCCTAACAAGCAAATGGTTCTAAAGAATTTAGGAATAAGAAATCTTAACAACAACAAAAATCTTTCATGCCAACACTTCAGAGAAGGGCAGCAACCAGGGCCACCAGCCACTCAGCAAGCTGACTAAACCTTACACAGCATGAGGTCCCAGCCCTGTTCTCTCTTCTCCATCCGCCTCATGTCCTTCTGATGAGCAGTGACCAAAAGGTTGTGTGATTGTCTTTAGAGCAACAGAGGAGGGCAGGTGAAGACTGTGCCCCATTAATGTCTCTTCTCAGCAAGGAGAACCCCCCCCCCAAAGAACTGAGAACTGCTAACTTTAAGTGAGAGGCTGTAGTTGAGAAAATGGAGTGACAGGGTATAACCAACGAGACATTTGACGACTTCTGCATCAGAGGAGGCGGGGCTTCACCTAGCCCCCTGGCATCTCACACTGAAGAACATCCCCCAAGTCACACTGGCACCTCGGGAAGAAGACGACCTCATTGCCACCCCCACTTCACAGGGGAGCTTTATCACATGCCCAGAGGCTCCCTCTGCTCACACTTCCATCTGCACACCCTGAGCTCTTCCCAGGCACCAGTGAGACCACCTCACACCGCACTCCCTAGCACCACACTGAGCCTCGAACCTCGCTCTCTTTCCTCACAAGATTTCACAATACAGCTAAGTAATTATTTGTGCATTTCCCGCAGCAGTCTGCATTGATGAAGGTGAACGTCCCTATGTGTTATCACCTTGAATTTGCATCAGGAGCCACGAAACTTCTGTAAGTCGGGTGTCAGTCACTACAGAGAGACTGGGCCTTGGGAGCAGTATGCTATCTCCTGGGATAGGAGCTCAATTTGCTGCTCCAGGACAAAATTCATAACAGCAAAATGCTTCAGAAACAAATATTCTCTATCAATTAATGACGATAGCATGAACTTGAAAATTAGATGGACTTTCGTCTCCTAAGACTAGGCTGCTACCTTTGAAACTGTGTGGGACCTATCGTTTATTTGTGCGAAGCCTTAATTTCCTCCTTTGTATAATGAGAATCATATGATTGCTGGGGGGCTGGCTTGGTGTGAGAGTTAAATGTGACAACAAGGAAAAGCATTGCACATTCCAGGACTGAGGGATCAATGATGTGAAGCAAAACAAGAGAGCTCCCTAACCATCGAGAATTAAAGTAATACTGTAATATGGTCACTAGTACAAGCTCGTAAAGACTAAACATATGAACCGGTACTGGAGAGCCTTTCTTAAGTCTTCGGCCTGAATTCGAAATTTAGCATCCAAACCGTGTGTGCATAGAGTAGGAGCATTTGCCCAACAGCAGATCAAAGCCCTTCTCTTTGGGAGTAATGACGTCAGGAAGTAACCCAGAATCTAAATAAGCAGTTGCTCTACTGAGCTACGCATCTCACCCTTCCACCTGACCTTGCAATGTGAAGGCAGACGCAAAGCGTGCATCGCATGGTTTCAGAAAGGCGCGTCTCAGCAAGACCCTGTTCCTCACTGTAGAAGGAAGTGGCGGGCTGCGTCCAGGCGCCCAGTTCCCAGCAACCGGCTAACTTTACACCCGAAATAATTACACGGAAACTGTATTCTTTTAAATACTGCCTGGCCCATAGTTTCAGCCTCTTATTGGTTAATTCTCTCATCTTCCTTTAACCCATATTTAATAATCTGCGTAGCACCACGAAGTGTGGCTTACCAGGAGAGATCTTAACCTGCGTCCATCTTGGAGAGGAGAAGCATGGAGACTCCTATGGCGACTGCCTGAAGCGTCTCCCTCACTCTACTTCCTTGTTCCCACAATTCTGTTCTGTCTACTCCACCTACCTAATTTTTCTGTTCTCTTAAAGGGCCAAGGCAGTTTTCTTTATTAATTAACCAATGAAAGAAACATAGACAGATAACTCTCCTCCATCATTTCCCCTTTTTCTGTTTAAACAAAAAAGAAAGGCTTCAACTTTAACATAGCAAAATTACATGTAACAAAACAGTTATCAAGCAAGTATTACAGTTACAATATTTAAATCTATTTTATCTTTTATCATAACTAAGGAAAGCTATAAGTATCTATTTATTCTTCAACTCCATCAAAGACTCCAGAAGGATATAATGCTACCTAAGTAAACAAGAAATAAGTAACTTATAAAACTCTAGAAATGACAGAGACAACTCGCTGCCTGGACAGTCACCCAAAGTTCCTCTGTACCGTTGGGGCATCCATCTTCGGGCTTCAGGCCCACAGTATCCAGCAGACATTTCCATGAAGCAGAAAAATTCCAAAGACAGTTCAGTCACTTTCTGCTGTGTCCTGCAGAACGTCTCGCAGACTCTTTCACGAATCAGGAACCCTGAGAGACCATCTCACCTTTAGGCAAGTTTAGCAGTCCTCTTTCTGTGGGTTCCTTGTGTCCAGTTTATGCAACAGTCCAGGCAAGAGCAGTTTCTTGCCCAAATGGCTAACAAACTCCATAAGTAGCCTCTTCGATGCCCATCTTCCTCTTGAAGTAGATTGGTGCTGCCAGGAGCAGACGTGTCTCATTGTCATGAAAAACCCTAAGTTATTAAAACATTAAATGCCATATTCTGCAGTCTTTGAAAGATATGAAGAATGTCTATCTAACTGAAATATATCTCTACATATCTAGAAAATCTAATAACATGACTACAAGCTTAACTATTATCAATGATTATCCATTAACAACCTATATTTCCTAATTATACATTACAGTTTTTAAAATGAACTACACAATCAAAATAGCTTAATCAAGATCAGAAATACATATACATATAACAAATTGACCTTAAAATCCATACCAATGCAAATTATTCATATCTATATCATCTCCCCCTTTAAATGTAAAAGAACATTTATAAACAATATTTGGGAATGTGGGCGCAGTTATTTCTCTCCAAACTGCTTCCTGCTGAATGGGGGCGTTGTTATTTAGGTCTTTCATGGTATAACCTGTGTGCTAGGTTCCTCTCAGTTGGCAGTTGAGTGAAGTAATTTTTTGAAGATGTTCACAGCAACCTTTCAGGAGGGCGTGATCTATCATACCATATTGGAATAGAAGCAATCCACAGAGTCTCGTCCTCTGTGAAAACAAAAGAAGAAACTCTTTTCCAAAGCATCATGTTCTTAGATCCAAATCCTGAAGTCATACCGTTAAGATGTCCATTCTGGTCTAGCCTGGCAGCCCATATAATGAAATGTCTCTCTGTACTTAGCTCCTTTACAGTCAAAAAAATCAAAGAAAACACAACAAAATACATAATCCAGACTCTCTGTGAATTTTCCATTTTTACGTGGCTTATTTTTACTCTATCACTTTACTTCTTTTAATCTATAACTATCTGTACTCTGTCTCTTTAAAGACTTTAACCTTTTTTTTTTTTAAGGCATTAACTTTATTCTCTATATTTTCTTTTTCTCTCTTTTAAGCCTACGTGAGCCATTTAAAGGCCTTCTATGTCTGAATCTTTTCTATTGTGAATCTGTAATTTTTTACTATCCAGGAGCATTTCTTAAAAGGTTAACCACTTCTTAAAATCTTAAGTTGCGCCAGGGGTAATACGGTACTGCCTGTTTACAGCCAAGTCTAAACCTTAACTGCGCTGTTATTATGGTAATTGCGATAGACCTGTCTGAGCTCAGCACAATTCAGCATGGCGGAGCAGAGCCAGAGCTGCTACTGCCTCAGTACACAGCAGTCCACATTGGAGCTGCACTCAGCAGTTTAATTTTGATACTGAGCGTGCAGCACAGAAACTCTTTTAATCCAAGTTACAGCCAAATCTGACGCGCAGTCTGAAAACATCTCTCTCTCTATGGCGGCAGAAATCCGCAAATGCTGTCCCGCTCGCCTAAGCCTGATTCTGCCATCTGCCCAGGTGCAGGCAGGGAGCAGTGAGCCATTGGCATGGTCTCAGAGTAATTTCTTTCCGATCCCAAGCGGGCAAGGTTTTTAAGTGGATTTAGTCACCACGTTGGAGCGCCAATCTGTAGTGTGAATCGGCGGGGCTGTGTCCCGCCACCCGGCCGCCGGCTAGCTTTACACCCGAAATAATTACACGGAAACTGTATTCTTTTAAATACTGCCTGGCCCATAGTTTCAGCCTCTTATTGGTTAATTCTCTCATCTTCCTTTAACCCATATTTAATAATCTGCGTAGCACCACGAAGTGTGGCTTACCAGGAGAGATCTTAACCTGCGTCCATCTTGGAGAGGAGAAGCATGGAGACTCCTATGGCGACTGCCTGAAGCGTCTCCCTCACTCTACTTCCTTGTTCCCACAATTCTGTTCTGTCTACTCCACCTACCTAATTTTTCTGTTCTCTTAAAGGGCCAAGGCAGTTTTCTTTATTAATTAACCAATGAAAGAAACATAGACAGATAACTCTCCTCCATCACCTCACAAAGGGATGACCCTACTTAGAGATATAAAGAAGGGGCGATAGAGAGATGAGGAGCTGGGCCTTGGGGGCATTCTGTCTTCTCTTTCCCCACGGACCACAAAGCGGGGATATTTTTGGCAGGTGCAATGCTCAGTTGACAGGAATGACTCTCTTTTATGTTTTTAGGACAAATTCGGTGTTGCAATTGGATGGACATCAGTCTCTCACATCTAGGATGCTGCCCGTAGGTTCTATCCATTGATTCAAACGATGTTTACTGAGCACCAGACTTAAAATGAAAAGGCTTCTCCGTATTGAGTTTCTTTCTTTCCTTTGGGTGGGGATAGTTGAGTAGCACAGGGACTTACTACTGGGTAGCCTAGGCTGACCTTGAACTCATAACCTTGCTGTCTCTGATCTTTGAATTCTGATACTATTACAAGCATTATATTGAGTTCCTAAAACATGAAGGCTGCAAGTAGTTCCATGCATGCTTCAAGCTCGCTGAGCCCATGGAGTGACACCTGGTAGCAATTCTCCTACTGCTCCTTCCTGGCAGAGATTGGAGGCCAAAGGTCAGGAACTTGGCCCTGAATGGCACAGCCAGAAAGTAGGAGGAGTTAAGGCGGGGACTTGGTCACTTTCCCTGGACCTGTGAATCCTCACCAAAAGGTTAACTGAGGTAGACAACCTAGACAGCAAATACGCTTGATAGCAGAATATATCTAGGGATGGATGTGGAGTTCAAGCTCCTTGGCTCTCTAAAAGTCACAGACTTTCAGAGGAAAACAAAAATATTAGATTCCTAGAAAGTCGTGCAGTTCTTGGGACTGTGCAGTTTTGCTGCTGAGGTCTCAGGAGATGATCTAGAAAAAGATTACTAGGATGTCACTTAAGAGGCAAAATCACCATCATCATCACCATCTTTAGCAAAAGCTACCTGTAGAGAGCTTTCCTTTATAAAGAGCATGGGGGAGGGGCGGGAACGGCTTGGTGAAGTACTCCCTGTGCAAGCCTGGAGACCTGAGTTCAATTCCCAGAACCCATGGAAAGGTAGAAGGAGAGAAGTGACCCCACAAAGATGTCCTCTGACCTCCACATGTTGACTATGGACCACAGAAGCCCCACCCCCACCCCACACACATCATACCACATGCATGCATGTGCACACACACGCACTTGGTTAGTCTCTGTGTCTCATAGGGACTCATAGGGAGTCTCTTAGGAGGTATCTCTATCTCAGTAAACAGCCAGTGAGCTCAGGCAGAGGAAGATGGGCAGGACTACACCTCCTGTGTGTTTTACCAAAGGCATGATGGTCTTATCCAAGCTGGTCACTCTCTTGCCTGTTTTCCCTTACAGCCTCCCCTGTACCCATGGAACAAACTGAAACTCAACCTTGGCCTCAGGTCAAGCAATCATTCTGAGCAAGTGGGCTCAGCAGGTATCCGGTGTAATGTCTATAGGGATTTGGGGGTTTACATTTGGAGGAAGGCAGATGGATGAATGGATGGCAGCTGATTCTGAGCCCTAAACTGAACGAAAGCCCACAATCATTGAAAGAAAAGGTAGTTGTCTGACTTTGCTGTTGCAGCAAATTTATTCTTTAGGGCTTTATTCTCTTCCTTTATTTGCTGTCATGAGCAACAAAACTGAACAATTACCTGCAAGTGTCAAAGCAACACAGCCCACACACTCACATGACCCTGATAATCACAAGCAATATTTTGCCTCTCTTCCTGCCTGGCCTGTCTCTGACACCTGGGTCAGTTTTATTTCTAACTTCTGTGACAAAAATCTACCAGTCACTACAAGATTGGATCCAATTGCTACAGTCTGCTATCTATACAAGGCAAAGAATGGGGCCTTCTTGGAGTATTAGAAAGACAAGAGCAATTTTTTTATTAGATTCGGGGAAAGAAAAAAGAATTTTAAAGAAAAGAAATAGGGGCTGAACCTCAGATCACAGAGGTCCCCGCCCTATTGACTTTTTAAAAAACCAATTCAAACACTGACTTTCCACCCTCTCAGCATACATTATTGTTTCAAATTCAAAACTCAATACATTTCCCAGCAGCCTTGTGGGTGGAGGTGCTCTATAAATCTCCTAGATTTGGCCCGCGAAGCTAATTTTAAAACACTTGGCACCCGTGTGTGGTACTTCATGCCACGATCAAACATCTTAATAAAACCCAACCCTTATATTAGGTAAAAAAAAAAAAAAAAAAAAAAAAAAGTTTTTAAATGGATTCTAACCATCTAGACTTTTCTGGGCAAGTCGGAGAGAACAAACACTGGCAACTTCTTCTTCAAGCACGAGACTTTCCACTTCAGGAAACGGGTGGCTTTTCCTGTGGCCAAAATGAAAGTATCCTTCTCTCTGCCTTTTGTCACTACCCCGTCGTCAGCGAGTGGCACACCACCCTGTGTGGGCACCATCCTTAACATCCACATCACCCTGCCTCAAAAGGAAGGAAGAAAGAAAAACCAGTCACCCATGGCTACTTTCAGGTCTGAGCTACGGGGCTCAGAACTCGCCTACGGTCACCGGGCAGCTTCGAGACAAGATGAATTACTAGATTGCATAGCTTTGCAGAAAAACCCAACTACCTTCGGAAAAACAAATGACGGCTTATTCCGGTTGCTTCCTTAGATCAAGCTCCCGTAAGCCACGGCACCAAAGATTAAGCAACAAGGTCGCCTTGAGGCAAGTACAACGCCAGTCTAAGCAGGAACGTTTTAAGCTCGCGCATGTTTCAACCACACAGAATCTCCAATAGCCAGACCTGGGACCAATAAATAGACGTGATCTGGGGAAGGCAGGCAGCCTGCCTGTCAGAGCTGTACTAAGAAAAGATAACCACGTCGCCCTCTGACTCAGCTGAACGTGGCTCCCAGAGTGTATTTCCATGGCACCAAGGTCAGGTTTAACACGCTAACATCATGGTAATGTTTGCCAGAAACTTTGTAAAATATCCCTGGAGCAATGAAAGAAAGAAAATGGACAAATTTTCACAGGGGAGGCGAGCTCTTGAGACTCCAGCCTGCTTGCACATAATAGCACAGTAAAGCCAAAAGAAAGAAAGGGGGGGGGGGACTGTAAAGAAATGGAGAAGAGATAGAAGTACCTGCTTGAGAAGAATGTCCCCCAGAGACTGCCTTCTTGTGCTAGGGAATGGCAGAGGAGGGGACATTGGCCTCTCCTGGCGTCACAGGGCTGCTGAGCATGGAGCCTCGTGTTTTCAGTTTTGGTAGAAGCCGTTCCCGAGGCTGTTATGACCATGAAATTAGGAAATGCAGTCTCAGAAGCAAGGAATTAGCACCACCGCTTGACTGTGATTGGAAACTCTGCTCCGGATAATAGGGGAGGGGGTGGCCTTCCTCTGTCCTGCCAGGCGGGATTCCAACTTTCTCAGCGTTTGCCTACAGAGAGATGTTTGCAGAGGGACAAGCCTCTGGTCAATTAGCTGAGACATTTTTTTTTTTTTTATTTTTAAGGTGATCCAGCCCGTTTTCTCTTTACTTGCAATAAAGCTCAGAGTCTAGACGAGCATGTTGACTTGGAAAAATAAAATAAGAAAGCGTCCTCTGAACGCATAAATTTTCCTCACCCAAAATTAGCTAAGAAGTTGGCACGAGGGTGTTTCTTCAGTGAACACTTCCCAAACCTTCTCTCTTTCACTCCTTGACGCAAGGAGCTGCTCAGCAAGTCCAGTCACTGATAAAGTAGCTTCCTGATTCTGGAGACCTGCACGGACTCCAAAGCCCTTCAGGTATGTGAGCCTTCTGGAAATTGCTTGGCATTTCCTGCGGTGAATTACTAGTTTATGGGGCTTGGCTGTATTTTGTTTGCTTTAGGGCTTTAATCCTGTTTGTTTTGTTTTGTTTTAATGGGACAAGGTCTCATTTTGTAGTCCAGACTGGCCTTAAACTCTCAGTAATTCTCCTGCCTCAGCCTTCTGAGTACTAAAATAAGTGTGTCAGTCAACATGGTTGGCTTTTAAACACTCATGGTTTAGTTTATGTGCCTTTCTTTCTTTTAAACTCAAAGACAAGTAGGTTGAAGTAAAAATATGAGATTAAAAATATTTTAAGTTTATCTTTTCTCCCCAGTGCTAGGGGAAGAGCCCAAAACTTTAATGAGCTATGCAAATGCATTACCACTGCGTTCAGACCCCTCCTTTTAAAAAAACATTTGAAATTTTAACAGCTTATAAAATCTACTATATTTTATGTAACATTTGCTTTGAATGGCGGGCTGTGTTGTTTTAATGTGTTAAACTTTTTCCACGCTGTATGTCTGAGAAAGGATGATTTTCCAGAAATGAGAATGGTGGCAGGTGAAAGACCAGAAGGGACCTCCCTGGCCATTGCCTCAAGCCCTCCTCTCCGTGCACACTGGTGCATGCTGGGTAAGAGAAGAATCTCAGAATTGGCTTTGAGGGATAATGAAGTCAAATGTCTCATAAGTAATGATTTAAACATGTTTAGAATAAATTGTCTTAATTGTCGTTAGTTTTCCATTCACTAGTGAGTTTAGCCCTAACATAACCCAAATGCATAAATGTGTCTGAATTTAACTCCCCCAGATCACATGGAATGGGATGTCTTTTAGTTGTTATATAGAATGTTTGATTTCAATTTAACAAACATTAAACTTAATAAGCTTCATTTATACAAGGAATAATCACATAACCTAAGCATGGCAGGGGCAGCCTTAGCTTTATTGTTTTTATTATGATTTCTGGTGAAAGGAAAAGTGATTCAATAAAACGTTTTGAATAGTTCAAGCATTTTTTTAAAAAGCCAAATGCTTTCCCCCCCCACATGAATTGAATCCCTCCATTATTTGATTTGCCAGGAGGGATGAATCGTGCTTTCAAATAGCATTTCGTTACCTGTTAGAATCAGTTGCGCACACCAATACAGAGAAGAAAATTACCCAGGGCAGGAATTCTCAAAATAGAACATGCACTGAATTCAGAACCAAGTGTGGACCATTTCCTTTCTGGGGGGTGGGGGGAATATATGAGTGTACAGGTGCAGGGAAGTATGTGGGAATGCGTCTGTGCCCACGCATGCAGAGGCCAAAGCAAGACGTGTGTCTTCTGCTGCGGTTCTCCACCTCACTGAACCAGAAGCTGACTGCGCTAGCTGGCCAGCGAGCTCCTGGAATCCACGTACACACACACACACACACACACACACACACACTCACGTACACACACACACACACACACACACACACGAGAGGTGGGGGAGGGAGAGAGAGAGCATGATCTGGGTTACAGGCACATGCAGCCATGTGTCTTTACATGGGCGTTGGAGACTCGAACCCAGGTCCTTTATCCACTGAGCCATCTCCTCAGTCCTCTGAGTCCTTTTCTCTAAGAATACAAATTTTTAATATTAAAAATGCATATAAAATGTATGAGATGACAGTGATAATGGCCCTTGGCCTTCTAGACTATGCTTTCTTGAGAGGAAAGGAATGAAAATCACAGCAAACGTTATCTCATGATAAAAGCAGATGTCTAAGGTGCTCTAAGCACTTTCCACAGCCCACAGAGGCAGGAGCTACTGACAGGCAAGGAGACCATGGGCTGCCGAGGTGCTGTGCTCGTTCTGACTAGAGTGTGTTCAAAGTCAGGGGTCCACGTCAAGCCTCCATGCCATAACCCTCTGCTGCGACTTCTGAGCCAACCCACAGAATCACACACATGAAACAAACATAGATGTGTCATAGGAAGACGGTGAGGTCTCAAGAATAAGCAAGATCAGCTCCTTCACGTGACAAAGGAGTTGTTAGTGAGTGGCTTAGCTTCCTCATGAGTTCACTACAGAGAAAAATATCTGCCAGGACTAAAACATTGTCTTAAAATATTCTGTGTTTTCCACGAGGGGAAAAAAAACCTCTCCTTTGAGGAAAAAAATGTCTAATTATGCTGTATTCAATGCTATTAGACTAATTGATAATGGAGAACAAATAAGAAAAGAACAATCTAACTGCAGACGTAGAATACGGCATAATTGAAACAAACACGGGACAAATTAAATCTCTTCGGTACCAATCAGAGAGAAGTGGCCCGTCTTCCTGATTTCTTCGCATGCATTCTTCCACATGAACAATAAAACCTACCCTCTCGTTGGAAGCATGTCACATACTACATCCTATTAATAGAGAGAGGTGGGGACAACATTCGCATCCCCTCCTCCTGGCACACACTTTATTAAGAAAAGCCAAACAATGAAATTCTAGAAATTTTTCTAGGTTACAACCTCAGTTTGTTTGTTTTTTTTTGTTTTGTTTGTGTGTGTGTGTGTGTGTGTGAGAGAGAGAGAGAGAGAGAGAGAGAGAGTGTGTGTGTGTGTGCGTGTATCTGTGTGTGTGTGTGTGTGTGTGTGTGTGTCTGTCTGTGTGTTTGACCCATTCTCCTATTTCAAAAGTGGCCACTAACAGCTCAGCTTCCACAGCAAAAGAATGCAGAAAATTGATATAGTCTGTCTGGGTCATTCAAGTAAGATCTTGCTATGATACAGATGATTCAGGCTAAAATTTAAAAATCAGGTTATTTGGAGTGTGTGCTTTTTGTTCAACACTCCAGAGGACAGCAGAGATTGGGACTCAGATATATAGGTAATTGCCCCAATTCTCCATTTGTCCTTACTAGCAAAGATGCTTCCACTGAGAAATGCTCAAAAACTCTCTCAATTCTACCACAGTGGAAGAGTAGCCCTGAATGTCTGGTCCTCCTCATGAAGAGAAGCTCAAATTGAGATTTCCTACCTGGAGATAGCAAAGAGTACCTGACCACTCACCCTGCCAGTTTGCTAAAGAAATTGTCCTGCCTGCGGGTCCTGTTGCCTGGACAACCAAGTGAAGTGCTGATGACTTCCCAGCCTCCACCTCTCATTGCTAATTGGACCACTACCAGGCGTCTGGGAAAGCCTCTCAGCCTCTGGACTTGAGAGACCAGAGTTGATCCTCATACTGTGACTTGAAAGTGAAGCATCCCTCCCTCCCCAAGCTCATGTGTGGTCCTCAACCAGTGATGCCGCTTGAGGGGGGAGGGTATTGACCTTTTAAAGGCAGGGAGTAGTTGTGGGAAGTAGGCAGCTGGGAGAGAGGCCTATGGGATATAGCTGAGTCCCAACTCAGAGTTCTGTTTCTTGAACTCCAGTGTGTGAGGAATTCTAGCCTCCTGGTGCTGTGGCCATGAACCTCACCCTGCTTTCTCCTGCTAGACTAGATCCATTCAAACCATAAGCCAACAGAACTCTTTCTACCTTAAATTGTTCCCTTATATATCCAGTCACAGCAACAAGAAAACTAACTAATATCACAGCCAACTTCACGGAGCTCACAGGGCTATGACTTTGCAAGTTTCAGCATGGTAGTGAGCCTCAGCAAGGGCACCTTGGCTATGACTTTGCAAGCTTCAGCAAGGTAGTGAGCCTCAGCAAGGGCACCCTGGGGTAGAGAAGAAGATGTAGGAAGACTCCTAATGGATGAAGTTATCCACAGACAGAGAAAAATCAGCCAGTAGAGATGAGTGCGCATGGACTCTGGACCCACAGCCACATTGCTGTGTTGGCCACACCCACATAGGTCTCTCTCATCATCAGGAGGTTAACAGTGTCTTCTTCTGGGATCTCAGGTGCTGCTCAAAGGTGACACAAGACCCAGTAACTGGGATTTCAATGCATAGGGACAGGTAGGAGTTGGCAATAGAGCTATGGCATGGCCAACACCCAAGGAGGCTTCCTACTGCCCTTTCGCCAACATTGACGCTCTAACGGGAAGACATTCTTTCTCAAGAGAAAGAAACGTGGAAGTGGGGGGAGGCTATCTTCAGAAAACAAACACAAAGAAAATACTTTGGAAAATATCAAATTCAGGTCAACCTTGCACCATCAATAGATTTTTAACACAGAAAAAAATTATGTATCAAGAAGTATTTCAGGAAATTACTATGCAAGGTTTTCTGTTAGAATAACTGGGCTTTCATACTTATAAAATCACATCTATGATGATTTGCAATAAAAACAATGTACACCTTACACTAAAATAGTTCTAAGGGATCAGTGAGATGGCTCAGTAGATAAAGATGTTTGCTACCAAGACCGATGACCTGAGTTCAATCCCCAGGTCCCACATGATGGAAGGAGAGAACAAACTCCAGCAGGTTTCCTCTGATGTCCACACATGCAAGCATATGCACACATTAAATGAATAAATGAAATTAAAGGTTTTCTTAAATAGCTCTTAGACCTCCCCTGACCTTCCCAAATCCTCCCCTCTAAGTCCCACCCTTTCCAGTCTCCAGACATAAGGACGGGCATTACAGACTTCTCTGTGCAAGTCTGCCCTTCATAGCTACAAATCTGAGAAGGGTGACAGAAACACGTGCCTGGTGCTACAAATCTGGCCAAGATTCCATGGCTGGGCAGCTCACAGGCCCCCAGACCTGAGCCTCCTAATAGTATTTTATATAGTAAATATGGTGTCAAAAGTGCCCTCTAAATTAGCATCTCTCTACCTATGGACCAGTGCATCTCTTTATCTTCATCAGAGAAATCTCTGTGCAGTGCCTGACAGCTAACCCAGAAACACACAGCAGGCCATCGCGCTGAGAGCTGGTGTCTCTGGAGTGCTCTTCCACAAATGGAGCATCTCTGCCTCACTGCTCACTGTCTTCCCTGAGCTTAGGGACCACCACAGAAGAGGAAGGCAGAAAAGCTTATAAGAGCCAAAGGTCTAATGGGAGATCACCAACTCCAGTTGGAATGGGACTGATGGATCATGCGACCAAACCCGTCTCTCTGAATGTGGCCAACAGCGGGGGCTGACCGAGAAGCAAAGGACAATGGCGCTGGGCTCTGATTCTTCTGCATGGACGGGCTCTGTGGGAGCCTTCTCAGCTTGGTCGATCACCTTCCTGGACCTGGGGGGAGTTGGGAGGACCTTGGTCTTAGCATAGAGTGGGGAACCCTGATGGCTCCTTGGCCTTGAGAGGGAGGGAGGGGAGGTATGGGTGGAGGGGAGGGGAGGGAAGGGGGAGAAGGAGGGGAGGGAAGGGGGAGGAGGAGGGGAGGGAGGGGGGAGGAGGAGGGAAGGAGATGGAAATTTTTAAATATAAAAAAAAATAAACCATGAGAAAAAAAAAAAAAGCCAAAGGTCAAGAGAGACCAGAACTGAAAATGGTTTCTGAGCATAACAAGACCACTGTGTACCTGAACTCATGGTCTGGGGTTGCCCACACAAGACCAAGCCAGCCAATGTTCTGGCGTGGAGTGGGAAGCGGATTATGTGACTTCCACCTCTCACTCAGAAGCTACGGGACAGTTAAGGGCTTCTGGGGGAAGAGGGTTAGATTTCTCTAAGAATATGACTCCTAGTAGGTAGACCATACTCCACTGGATGGCCCCATATCTAGAAGTATATGCAGTCAATGGGTTATTACATTTTTTAAAGGACATAAAGTTAGGGAATTAGGAGATGGAGAGTGGATCTGGGAGGAGTTAATGAAGATTTGGCGGTAAATATGACTAAAATAATTATAAAAATTTCAAATAATTAATAAAATTGTTGGTTTATTTTTAAAAAGAAGATAAAGAGAAGGGTGGATCTTCCAACAATTTGCTTTCATCAACTACTAGGTCTACTACTGGTGAGGAAAAGAAATTATCCAGGAGCGATGGTCATAAAGAAATGATTTTTAAATGCAGCACAGAATTTTTAAGTAGAACTAAGTTCAGTTGCCCAAATGCCAGGGGAAATGGAAGCTGTTTTCCAGGAGAAAATTATCTGTCTACCATAGAGAGTAAAGGGAAGCCTTGCTACTGCTTAGAACAGGGATTGAGAACACACTGGTGTCCACTCTGTGGGAGGCCCGCCCAGCCCCCACTTGCTTAGCAACAGGATAGTCCTGTCCATGTTGGTACTTTAACTGGCATCAGCATAGACGCCTGTGACCCACCAGCTCTGGTGACTCCTGAGAGAACAACATTAGCTATAGAGGAGCTGAGGAGGGGGCTTCACTGGCAAAGTTCTCGCTGAAGAGCCTGAGGACTCGGGTTCACATCCTTAGCATCCACGGAAAAAGTCAAGCATGCCAGCAGCGCTTGTAATCCTGGCACGGGACGGGAGGGGGCAGTCACAGGTGGACCACTGCAGTCCACTGGCCAGCCGAGATGCACCATTGATCTCCAGGTTCAGCCAGGGACCCTGTCATGGTCTAGATGACGGCCCCCACAAGATCATGTATTTGAATGCTGGGTTCCTAGTTGGTGGAACTTTTCAGGAAGGATCAGAAAGAATAGCCTGGAAATTGGTGTGGTCTCTTTGAGATAGCAAAACCCATGCCAGGTCCCGTCTTAGATCTCTGCCTCGTGTCTATGGATCTGATGGAAGCTCTCAGCTACTGCTACAGCACTATGCTTGCCTGCCTGCTGCCGTGTTCTCCCACACAATGGATACGGACTCACCTTCTGAGACTGTAAGAAAGGCCCCAATTAAATGCTTTCTTTTTTTTAAGTTGCCTTGGTCACAGTGTCTCTTCATAGCATTAGGAAAGTAATTCAGACAAATGCTATCCCAAAAATAAGATGGGGAGTGTTCACACGGCACACATACATCCACATAAACGAATCCAACATATATACACACATACAAATTAGAAAGTTACACCAGACCTAGCACATGACAGCTGCTTCATAATAGTAAGTAAAATTAGAAAACAGAGAGCAAGAATTTAGATTACTCAGTACTCTTAAGTGGGAGATAGTCATAAAATGTATAATAATAAGGTTCTAACTTTGTGCATGAATGGGTCTAACATCCTTTTCCTCTCAAGTAAACTTTGTCTTATTACTACATAATGCTACCTCTGTTTCATAGAGCCACTCTGGACTCTACTGGCTTGCTTTCTCTGCCCTCCAAGACAAATACCCACATGAGTAGTTCCAGGGCGCCTGGAACTCCTAAAGTTATACCTGGATTTTGGGGCACATAAATACATATTTTTCTAAAGGAAGAGTCTGGACCCTTCATCAGCTCTTCACTGAAGCTACACAAAATTAAGAATGAAATGAATGAGCCTGTCATTCAAGATTTTATCATGTATGTTGTTTATTCACAATTTGCAAAAACTGCTTATATTTTACTTTTCCAAACCATTGCCTTTGGCCAATTCAATGAGGTCTTAGAATTCTCATCTTTCCTCTAAGACTTTCTTGCAGACTTTCTTCCTGTTGCTATGAAGAGATTCCATGACTGAAATCATGTTTTCATTTTTGAAAAATTTCACTTGTAACAATCCAAAGAGAGTCCTCATTTTCAAAACTTTACGTCTACTTGGAACTGGCAAATGGTGCAATGACAAACCCTGAGATGCAGAGAGAGCACCACATGCAGACCCAATTTGACCCTTTCGGTTGCACCATGAAACATCATGTCTGAGGAACAGGGACATGGGAGGAGGCCTCAGCATGGAGTGACTTCAGCCCCTACTTGGTGAATCAATGGCGTTGTCTACTTTTCTTACCTAGAAACACCAAGGGAGTAGAAGGAAGAAGAAGACATGAACGGGCTCTAGAGAGAGTTACCCAAGAGTGAGAATGGTCAACGGGATGTCTAGAGCACATAGTAGGACGCAGAGGCCTGACATCTCCAGATGGTTTCCTGATGGAGAACTAGCATGTGATGGATGTACCTGTGGGTATTTGTGACTCCAGACTCCATCCTTTCCGGTGACTTCTGCAAGGCTCTATCCTCAGGAGGCATCACTTAGGCAGCAGATCTCAGGCTTCAAATGGCACCAGCGACTGTGGTGAACAGGTCCTCCAAAGCTGCTGCAATAACCACAGCCGGAACCTAGCTTTCTATGCACTGAGATGATTAATAGGTGTCCCAGTGGACTCCATATGCTAAGGAAGAAGCAGAAAGAAAGAGATGGCCAGCTGTGGGCACCACTCAATGATCAGCGTGGCCAGTCCTCAGAAGCACGGGAGTGGAGAAAGCAGCCTGGCACTCAGAGTGTGTGAACTCTTTTCTCGGGGAAAAGAAAAAGGACAGAAGTGACATGCACTTAAACCAGCAGGGGAAAGGTTGGATTATGTAACACTGGAGGCCAGGAGAATATGATCTTTTTTTTTTCTTTTTCCTGGAGAAAAGTATTGTGAAATAGTCCAGGAACAGTCTCCAGTTTCCACAGTCATGGGTGTTTCTCAAAGCTTCTAGCTGACAAGGTCAACCCAAGAAGTCAGAAGATCTTCGGCAACCCAGTCAGGCCTCCCCGTCAAAAGTAAAGGGGTTCTGCCCAGGATCTTCTTAGTTGTTTTGAAGCCACCTCTGTCTAGTCATGCTCAGGAGTTTATGACATCTCTCACACTCAGCACAACTTAGAAAGAATCGCTACTTTAGGGTCTGCAAAGCAGGCTAGTGAGAAGTCAAAAGAAGACTCATTCAAAGCAGGCCTGGGGACCAATGCATCACACTTTAGGAGCCGAGGAGTGCGTGAGGGCCGGGGGTGCTTATGTTTAAGTATGAAGTTAAGATCCAGGCCAGGAGAAGGGGCCATAGAGATGGGCAGACAGGGCCTGACTGCTGTGAGAAAAGCAACTTGAAGTCATCCCAGGCAATGTACATGCATGGGTGGATGGGGCTGTAAGAAGAAAGCTGGGTGGGGGGACTCACACCTGGAAACCCAATGCTTGGGAGGCTGACATAGGAAGATGGCCAACCTGGGTTACAGGATGAGTCCCTGTCTCAGACAAAACCAGAAGCCAATAGGCTGCAAGAGCATCTAGCTCTCCCACTGGTAGGGAGTCCCACCCCTGGAAGATCAGGGTTCAAGGCAAGACTTGGCCACAAGGGAACAAAGCTAGCCCAGTTGCTTGGACATGTTCTTAGAGGCTATGTATTTATTGCACATCTACAGTGTGCCAGGAACTTTTCTAACTGTTGGGTGCTTGGGAAAAATAAAGACCTGATCTTATGGGGCTCAGGTTCCAGTAGAGCGAGGGTAAGACACAAATTGTTACAAGTTTAAAACTTATATACCCCCCAAAAATTTTGCACGCAGGCCGAAATCTCAAAACCCCAAATAGATGGCATTGATATCCACTTAGCATCATAAAGTATAAGGTACGGACCTCATAAGGGACTGGTGTCTTCGTAAAAGAGTTATTGAGGTCTTTCTGATGTATAAAAACACAGCAAGAAGATGACTTCCAGGAACTCAGAGGGAGCCCTCATGAGAACCAGACCATGCTAGTAAATGGGTGGTTCTCAGACTTCCAACTCCCTGAACTATGAGAAACAGATTTCCGCTTTTCAAGCCACCTAGATTTTGATATCTAGTATAGCATCCCAAGCTGATATTATATAATAGCCAATAAATAAAATAGATAGTCATGGCAAAGTGCTGAGGGTGACAAGAGCAAAGGATGCAAGGAATGGAGCAGGGGGGCATGGCAGGAGAAAATAATGTGACAAGGTAACTGGAGCAGACAGTACTGAGAGTGAAGAGCAAGTAGCCCTTTTGGGAGGGGGATCTTTCTGGACATAATGACCCCGAGTAGGAGCAAAGGTGGAGACAACAGAGTTCCAGCTGGAACAGAGAGAAGGCTGATGTGACTGGCCTATCTTTGGCAAAGGGAAGACTATGACAGCGGAAGAGGAGGAGCAGGCCCATCGGGTCAGGGGAGGACTCACAAGTCATCCTAAGCAGAACAAGTGGATTTTGTCCTGAATCAGTGCAAACCAACGGAAGCTTGTGAGCAGGGGTGATCTGCCCTATGTTTGAAAGCACACGATAATTGGTTAAGGTAGACTGGGTGAGTGGGACAATGGGAGAGGTGAGAGCTAGCAAGAATATCACAAGAACTAGGGTATCTCAGGCCATTCAGGCAGCTGGATCAGAAATACTATAGTGACTTCAAACAAAGTTGTGCATTTCTCAAAGTTCTAAAGACGGGAAGTCCCAGATCAAGATGTCAGGGATTTGGGTGTGTGATAAGAGCCTCCATCTTCTGTCTAGATCCTCACATATAGGGGAGCATGGGTCAGAAACAAGTGCTCAAGTCTCTTCTTATGAAGAATCCATTTTGTTAATCTCCTCCCAAGGACTCCACTCTGAACACCTCCTGATATCGTCATCCTAAGTGTTGGGATTTTGGCACATGAGCTCAAGGACCCTAGAATTTGCCCACAGCACCAGATGAGGAGCAAAAGTGCTTAGGTACGAGTTGGGGGTGGTAATGCTGGCCACTTCTTAGATGCTGGGCACACTTGAAAGACAGAACCAACATGATTGTGCACAGATTGGATGTCTGATCAAAAGAAGAGGGGCCAGAATGACTCCAGTGGTCTGATCTCCAGAAATCCTGAATGTACAAAGCACCAACAGAAATAGGAAACCCCCCCCCCAAAATATACCAGTTAAGAGGAAAAGAAGTTTCCAGAATTTAGTTTTCGACATGCCAAATTTGAGAAACCAACTAGACAACCAAATGGAGATATGTTGTTCATTAAAGAGCAACATAAAGGATAGGAATTAAATAAAACTTTGGGATTCCATAAGTACACAGATAGTACATTAAACTCAAGGGACAGTAACTCCTGCTTGGTGACACAGGACCTCCACATCTCTTCTACTTTTTCGGCCCTGACTCCCCGCACCCTCGCTGGCCTCAGGCTGTGGTACACGCCCCACCATCTGCCCTTGCCCAGGTTTGATCTCCGCGCCTCCACCACCTCTTCTACCCGCAAGACATTTGCTTTTCCATAGTCCCATTCTCTCAAGTGCTAACAGCTGTATACCGAATTCATGACCAAAGTATCAGGCGAGCAGATTCAAATTGCATTAGGAGGTCTCTCGGTCCATCCACTTCTTCCCAAGCAAGCCTGAGTTTTCTCCTTAAGGACCTCGTCGGCTGGTTGGGGTTGCACACACACTGGTAGTATACACTGAATAGATCGGTGGGTACAGGAGGTTCACACTGTTGTTTGGCTGCACAGGGCGAGTATGAAAGTTATACAACAGAGCTCGTGTGTGGGAGGGTTTATTGGAGGAGGAGGGAAGGGAAGGGAGAGGGTGACAGAAGAGGCCTCTGGGATGGGACAAACAAAAGAGAGAGACAGAGAGACATGGGAAGAGCCCACTTTTTTTGGTTTTTCGAGACAGGGTTTCCCTGTAGTTTCTAGAGCCTGTCCTGGAACTAGCTCTTGTAGACCAGGCTGGCCTCGAACTCAGAGATCCGCCTGCCTCTGCCTCCCGAGTGCTGGGATTAAAGGCGTCCGCCACCACCGCCCGGCCCACTTTTTTTTTAATAAGGGGGTATTGCGCATGCCCAAAAAGAGGGCTCTGCATAGTAGCAGCAGCAGCTTGGTGACGTGTTCTGTCAGGACCCTTAGGTCTAGCCAGTGTTGGTGCCTGAGGAGTGCCCTTAGTGACTGCAATTGAAAACCATAAGGGCTGGCCAGTGTAATGCCTGAATGCTAACACACAAGTTTAATAAGGACCTTGTCAAAAAGAAAAAAGTGGGTCGTACTTAGGACGCGCATTTTGGACATGTGACCGTGTGGATCACATAGAGGACAACTCACTTGGAGGCTAAAGGCTAAGCCTGTTAGATGAAATACAGATGTGTCTTCCAGAAAAACTACCTGCTCACAAGTGACTAGAACCATTGAAAAACTTCCACTAGAATTTTAATAAAAGCAATCACAGACCCTTTTTTCTTCTTTTTTTTTTTCAGCTTTCCTGGGCATTTTCCTTATGTATGTATATATGTATACTTGTGCATCACATGTATGCTTGGTGCTGGTAGAGGCCATAAAGGTGCATAAGTCTCCTAGAACAAGAGTAACAGGCAGTTGTGAGCTGCTGTGTGGTGCTGGAAACCAAACCAAGGTCCTCTGCAAGAGTAGCCAGTGCTCTTAACTACTAAGCCACCTCTCTAACCCCTAGAAGCTTTGATCTTCAAAGACAGGTAGAGTCAGGTAGCACAAAAGCAAAGCCAAAAGAGGAGACCCATAAAGAGTTAGCTAAAATTCACTGATGGAAGTCGGCCCAACTACTTATATGGAAGTAGGCTTAGTTACTCTTCTGTTGATATAATAAAATATCTTTACAAAAACAATTTAATGAAGAAATGATATACTTAGGCTCAGTTCGAGGTGGGATATCCTCATGGAAGGGAAATCCTTATGATGGGAAGTCATCAAGGGGAGAAGTATGATGTGGGATTCCCCTCTGTATGCTGTGATTACCATTAGTTAATAAAGAAACTGCTCTGGGCCTATAGCAGGGCAGAATAGAGCTAGCCAAGGAAAACTAAACTGAATGCTGGGAGAAAGAAGGTGGAGTCAGGGTGACGCCATGGAGCTACTGGAACCTTGCTGGTAGACCATGAACTTCATGGTAAAATATCAAATAATGGAAATGGATTCAGATGTAAGAGCTAGCTAGCAATGCGCTTAAGTGATTGGCCAAGCAATTATTTAAATAATATAGTTAATGTATGATTGTTTCAGGTCTGAGCAGCCAACAACGAACAAGCGGCCTCCTACTAAAGAAGTCCTCATGGAATGAAAGTAAACATAAAAGCGACGTCCTCATGGAGGGGAAGTCATCGTGGTAGAGAAGTCTCACAGAGGGGAAGTCATCATGGAGGGAGGGGAAGTCCTTGTGGAGGGGAAGTCCTCATGAAGCAGAACATCACGGTACAGAAGTCCAGACAGCTTGAGCTGGAAGCAGTGGGCCACACTGCTTCTGAGGCTAGGAGGAAAAGATGGATGAGTATGCGGGCTCAGAAAGCTTCCTCTTCTTTATCCCTTTCAGGATGCACGCTCAGGGAAGGCTACCACTCTCCCTTAGGGTGGCTCTTCTCACCTCAGTTATTCTAACCAGGGTATGATCCCTCACACACATGCTCACAGGCTGACCTAATAGACAGAAATCACTCACAGGTGTGCCTGGAAGCTTGCCTCCTGAGTGGTTGCGGATCCATTGGCTGAGGCTCCTTACCTGGAGACATGTAGACCTTACCTGTTCCTAGTAGTTCTCGAGTCTTTCTGTAGCCTGAAGGAGATTTACAGATGTCTCTACCGAATCCACACCCTCAGTTGTTCTGGTTTGTAAGGAGAGACATGGGTATCAATATTTGTTCTAATCTCCATGTGATTCTAACATGCACAGGGAGACAAATGCAATTTGATTGAACTCCTCGTTTTTTAATGTTGGACCAAAATTATCTCAGGACCTATACCTCGAGGCTTATAGGACAGAGAAGAGCTTGGCTTGAGTTTAAGGGAGTCTCGAAGCTCCCCAATGAGGATGAGACAGCAAAATCTAGGTAGACACTCCTCCAGCCAGAGGGAGGACTTGGCTGTCTCTCACTGGCTGGAGGTACCCCCACATCACGTGATGTCACTTAACATATATAAGCTGACACTCACAGTAATAACCCGAGTTCCTGCTTTGACTTGACTCCCTATTGCGTCTGATTGTCCTGTGTTGTGGGGCTGATTGTCCTGCATTGTGAGACTGCAGAAGAGGTGGATAGCACACTCACCTTTCCCTGAGGAATAAGAAGACTCAAGAAGCCTAGCGTTTTAACTTTGTATTATTACTTATTTTATGTGTATGGGTATTTTGCCTACATGGATGCCTGCATACCAGATTAATGCATCGTATCCAAGGCAACCAGAAGGGGTGTTGATCTCCCAGAACTGAAGTTACAGAGAACTGTGAGGCTCCATGTATGTGCTGGGAATCAAACTCAAGGCCTCTGGAAGAGCAGCCAGTGCTCCTAACCACTGAGCCATCTCTCCAACCCTGGACTCATCTTTTTTTTTACCATTCCTAAAAAAAAAAACAAAAACAAAAAAAAACCTATTCAATTGAGCCCCATTAATACATAAGCAATCCAGACCTTGACATTACTGGCTCCTGGTATGACCATTTCCACACACTTCCTTCCCACCGCACTGATTACATTTGTTCTAGTTTATTTTTCATGATGTGTTTTGACCTATTCAGTGCCACCACTCGTGATAACATGTGGATTTTCGTTAGTGAAAAACAACTAACTCCTAAGAATCATGCACTGGAGAAGATAAAGCTGGGATGATACAACATTCCTTATTCATCCCAAGCCCTCCTCCTCCCTCTGAAAACTGTGGTGCAGAAATTATACCAGGTTCACAGCATGCATCTATTATTGGATGAAGAGGTAAATAAACAAAAAAGAAAGCCACGTTCATTTCAAGCCACTGAGAGGTACAGGCCAAAAGAAAAATAAAAAAAACAATGAACCTTTGCCAAGTCGAAAAGAACAGAACCAGCAGGGACCGGAGTTCTATATTGAGCTTTTAAAAGGTACTTCAAACAATAGAGAACAAACACTGCGTAATCACTCCGAAGGTTTACAAACAACACAGCCGAGCAGTGCGAAGCACTCAACCTGACTAGTGGCTGTCTCTACAGAAGCACCACATACCCTGTGCTGCTCCAACGACATGGCGTCCCTGCTGGTAACACGCACTTCCTGCTGGCGGTGACTCCGGGAACCTCTCCAACCAGAGACCCATTCATGTGTGCTCATCACATGCCATTCTTTTGTAGGAAACAGTCTTGAGACCTTAGTAGAAAGTGCTTTAATTCCCACTTTCCAGAAAGGGAAATCAAGGCAGGAAGAGGCTAATGGCTCTGTTAAGGAAGTAGTAGTTAAACGGTTTTGGATTCAGGGAGGGCTAGAGACCAGTTGGCCTCCTGGTATCCTGGAAACCAAGCCTCTCCCTCTAGTTTTTTTTTTTTTCCATAGAATCAGTGTTCATAGTTGGATGTCCTGAAGCCTAACCCAAACTTTTCTTCTTTTGCAGAATTCTTTCCTGTATTGTCTCTTTCTTTCTCCATACCTGGAGAGACAACTCTCCAGCCTGTCTACACAGTTCAAAAACAGTTTTAATTAGCTCCAGGGAACTGTCCAAAAGCCTCTTTCCTCTCCTAGGATTTGGGGGTGTCCATGCATCTTGAGGTAAAGCGCCATCTGCTAGGATTTGAAGATGAGCTTTATCTGACCGCAGTCTCCCTAGCCAGGCAGATTTTCACGTGTGGAGATGGGAAGACGGGGAGGGGGACAAACGGGGGCTCTCCAGAATGCCTTCCCATAAGGGGTGCTAAATTCAATGTGTGAGGGTGCCAAGGCAGGGGAGAGGAGGCTGCCTGCCTGTTGGCTCGGCTAATTAGCACGGTTTGAAAATAATTACAATGAGACCACACAGGGAGCGCACCGTGTTGAAAGCAGTAGACCAGCAAGGAAACCGGAGCTCAGAACTGTCGGTCTTTCATGCTTGAGGAAAAAAACAATCTTCCAGAACTACACTACCAGGCCCTGATGCTAAATCATGGCCAAGTGGTCCAAGAGTTCTCTGTCTATGTCCGTATTGTTAATGGGAACAAGAGTTGCAGCGCAAAAAAAGATGGGTAGCTGGGCTTTCTCCGCTCTCAATTCATTTGCAGCCACCACCCTTGGAAGACCAGCAGGACTGACTGGAGCCCTGACCCACCATGTACGAGAGGTCCAAAAGGAACATTAGTGAAGCACGCTGACTAGTACCTCGTCTCTCTTTTTCCGCCTCCGCTTTTAGCGCCATGCTCTTTGTGTGCCATACATGTGTGTACTCCTTCAAGCCCTGCTCCTGATGCATTCAGATCTCCGCAGTTTCTCTTTCTTCACTCCTTTCTCAGCTAGAACTGAAACCTTGGCTCCTGCTTCCTAAGTTATCGCTTCTCCCCAGGCACCTGGGGCTCCAAGGACAGAAGCCGGCCTTCCATTCCCTAGACCTCAGTTGGCTCTCTGCTGCCCCCACCTGGTCCACATAAGAATCTCCCGGTGGTAATCTGACAGAGCATCCTTAAAATTTAGTGCCTTGGATAACTGAAGGCGATTTGAATTTTGCTAATTTTCGTTCACTATAACCTGGCTTAGTTTATGGGCCCCAAACTCTTCTTAGTGCTGAATGGCAAAAATCATACTACAAAGTAACGAACTATGTCAGGTAACATCTTGGTTTGTTTTATTAAGTGGAAAACAGTGGTAGTATACTAAGAATTTTTTTTAAAAATTCCAAAATAAACTTTTACATAATTAAGACACCACATATTAACCTAATTATTCCAGAATCATAACATAGATATTTTACTTTCTACTTCACATGTCCTCTGGTGGTAATAAGGGGGCTTGGGGCAAGATGACGAGGGAGAAGGAAGTCCCCAGACACTTAGAAAACGTCTTAGGATACATTCTATCACATTACCCACAGCCCTAACCATGGATCCAAGGCTTGAGACAATATTCCACAGAGTCAGATGATGTAGGTGTGTCTTCTATCTATCTGATGATTTTATTGGTTAATTAATAAAGAAACTGCTTTGCCTGATAGGTCAGAACATAGGTGGGTGGAGTAGACAGAATAGGATGCTGGGAGTGAGGCAGATGCCTCAGGCAATCGCCATGATTCTCTGACCTGAGACAGTCGCCATGAAGCCAGCCACCAGGTCAGACATACTGAATCTTTCCCGGTAAGACACCACCTTGTGGTGCTACACAGATTACTAAATATGGGTTAAAGCAAGAGAAAGTTAGCCAGTAAGAGGCTAGAGCTAATGGGCCAGGCAGTGTTTAAATGAATACAATTTGTGTGTTGTTATTTTGGGGCATAAGCTAGCCTGGCGGCCGGGAGCCGGGCAGCAGGAACGCAGCCCGCAGCTCCCTCACTACAGTCAGCCCTTGGATTGTTTCCTAGTATTTCTACTGACTGTAATTTAACCACCTCATGCCTCATTTCCCAGCTAGGAGACTAAGAACAGCCCCCTTGGGGGGTCGCTGTGTAAGTAAAGTGAGCAGGAACTGATTGCAAACACTCAATGCTCAGGAGGAGGGAGGGAGTACTCAATGGTAGCCACTGCTGATCTTCAGCTAGCCCTAGGAAGCCACATCCAGAGAAAGCAGAGCAGGAAGCACCAGAAGTGAGAGTGTCAGCTTCAGTTTCCATGACTGTCCTGAGAACTCCCAGTTCTAAAATCTCTTCTCCGCCCCTGCAGAAAGCCCCAGCTCTTTCACCATGCCGCTTCCACTACTGTACCATTCCTGAGATCCATTCCACACCTTAGTTCCACCCTTGCATTCTCTTGTACTGTTGGTAGAGACGAATTGACAACATTTACAGTGGATAACACAAGATTTGGAGATACACATGCACACCTATGCATACATACATATTGTACAGTTATTAAGTTAAGGTAATTTAAGATAGTTGTGGTCAGCAGAAATCACCCATCTCATCCCATATTCTATTGTCTCTGCCACCTTTTCATTATGAATATATATTTCTTCCACAGTCAAAACTCATCATCCCTCCAGAGTGATTTATCTTTTGATCCCCTTAGCCTTTTGCTCAAGAACATATTTGATAACATTTATCTGCTGGACAAACCTACAGATAGAACAATATATGCATATAGACAAAGGCAAAAATGGTACCAATATAGGCCAACTACATCCACATAAAACCTGAGAGAGCTTAGAAAGGAATTCTAGACACTCACGCACACATATAAACAGAGACAGGCTTCCTGACTCAGAGGTAGCAACAAAAACTGCGTGACTCCTTTAAGAAGACTTCCTGGTTTGTGCTAGTTGCAGGAACAGCTCTGGCTCTTTTGGGAAACTGAGTACTTGAATAAGGTTTGTGGGAAGTGCTGCCAGTTACTTGGTGGCAGCATGGGTCAACTGCTTACCAGAGTTAAGGTGGTGAGCACAGCTCCCTCCTGGAGGCCCCAGAGCTGGCAGTAAACATACCTCTGCCATATTGAAAGGCTGAGAGAGGCAGAGCCAGCATCCAGGGCCGCTATGATCAAGCTGTTTACCATTTTAAAAGTGCTCCTGGTCAGAAAATGATTACAGATATATACTATAGACAGATTCAGACAAAAATAAACCTCTGAATGGGTCACAGTGTATTTTAAAATGTACATAGGCTTGGGAGAGAAGAAAAAGAGTATAGACAGTTATAAAAAGAGATAGTTTTAAAAACTAAAACAAAGTCTTTAAAGAGACAGTAGTCTCTTCGATGCCCATCTTCCTCTTGAAGTAGATGGTGCTGCCAGGAGAATCAACCAATAAGCAGCTACAGATAATGGGCCAGGGGCCAGGCAGTATTTAAATGAATACAGTTTCCGTGTAATTATTTTGGGTAAAGCTAGCTGGGTGGCGGGACACAGCCCGCCGCTCTTTCTACACTATGGGCCTGTAGGCTGAAGATGGATGCACCAACATTACAACATTACGGAAGACCTTTGGGTGACTGTCCAGGCAGCAAGACGTCTCTGTCAATTCTAGAGTTTTGGAAGTTGCTTACAATGCACTTCCTGTTAACTTAGGTAATATTATATTCTTCTGGGGTTTTTGATTGGAGTTGAAGAACTGATAGTTATAGTTTCCCTGTTATTATAAAAGATAAATTAGATTTAAAACTTTAGACTCACAAAGATAGGATAGATGATAGAGTATTTTCCTTAATTTGTCAAATGTAAATGGACTAAATATTGTAACTATAATTCTTGCTTGATAACTGTTTTGTATATGTAATTTTACTATGTCAAAGTTAAAACCTTCCATTTTATTTAGATAGAAAAGGGGAAATAGTGTGGGAAGTCCTTCTGTGTATGTATTGCTTTTTTTTGGTTAATGAATAAAGAAGCTGCTTGGGCCTATGACAGGACAGAATAGAGCAAAGAGGGAATTCCAAGCAAAGATAGAGGAGAAAAGAAGGCAGAATCAGGGAGATGCCATGTAGCTGCCGAAGGAGGCAGATGATGGATAATTACCAGTAAACCATAGCCTCATGCTGATATACAGATTAATAGAAATTGGTAAATTTGAGATGTAAGAGTTAGTTAATAAGAAGCCTGAGCTAGTAAGCCAAGTAGTGTTATAATTAATTTACAGTTTCTGTCTGATTATTTTGGGTCTGGGCAGCCAGGGAATGAACAAGCAGTCTCTGCCTACACACCCCCTTAGATCACTCTTGAGAAACAGGCTTACTTTTGAAGTCACTCCTAGATGAACTTGCCTTGGCTTACTGGAGTAGATCTGTGGACAAGTCTTCCTGAATTAAGAGGAGTGGCTGTCTTTGTCTCCCTGCTAAGTATTTGTTATGCCCATATCATGGAGTCCCCCCACAAACCAACTAGGAGACTGAGTCCTGTATGTGAAAGCAAAGAGCCTTATTCTTATACAAGTTTGCAGGCTTGGACTCTGTGTGTCCAATGTATTGGCATGATCGGAGAGCCCTGAGCTCAGTTGGGGTTGGGTTTTTATCATAGCAAAGGTAGGAGTGAGGGGTTTCTAAGGTTCGGGACCCTTGATTGACTGACATTTGTCTTGGTGTGTCCTGGTGAAAAGTGATGGGTGTATCCTAGCAGGTGATCCGGTCTATAATGTTCGGAATGTTAGGAATTTCCTTTGGATGGTCTGTTCTTGGGCAGTGCCTGAGAGGTCTCAGTTTGTGGTCTTTCTTGGAACCAGGTATTGTCTTAGGGTAAACTACTGAGATGCGAGCCTCTTTTGAGCTTGTCATGGCTGGGTCCTACAGTAGGAATGGTACCTTAACATTCTCCCAGGTCCTACAGTAGGAATGGTACCTTAACATTCTCCCAGACCACATTCAAGGTCCTCTATGAACAGTAGCCCGGTAATCACAGTTGACCCACAAGATCTTCAGTGTCCTTGGGGGTATCATTCTTGTCTTCAGTTGAACTGTTTCTAGTACTGGACAGGAAGCCCGATATATGCAGCCTTAGATGACAGTGTAAGACGATGTCTTAGTTACCAACTAGAGTACTCCCTCACAGCATAGCCGAGGATCCCACAGCTCGGAGAACAAGAAATTTCCCCAACTATATGTCTCCAGTGAATAGTTATTAGGGCAATGGTCACTATGTGAGATGCTGAGGTCATAATGAAAAAAAAAAAAAACTACAGTCCTTCACAAAACTGAACTTGCTGGTGGAAAGGAAGCTAAGAAGCAATGTTGATGGAGTTGTGATGCCACTGTGATGCTGTGTAAGGAATTGCTTACTGGGAAACGGAGAAACAGCTCAGCACTTAGAGCACATGTTGTTCTTGCAGAGGACCCAGGTTCAAGTCCCAGCACTCCCATTGTGGTTCACAGCCAACTATAACTCAAAACTCCAGTTCCAAACCTGCACATAGTACATATACATGCATACATACATACATACACACACATATAAATACATACATACAGAAAAACATTCACACACAATTAAAATGAAATAAATAAATCAAAAAGAACTGCTTTCTACAGAAACATATAGAACCCCCTCGTGGCAGTAACAGATGTTATGCATAAGGTATCAGGACAGACAAGTCAGCAAAAAATATAGGAGGACGGTCCTGACTAGCTAGCCTGTCTTAGGACAAGAAGCAAGTCTAAGAATTGGTCAGTCTCACTTTTTGTACCCAAGCCATAGCCCATGGAAGGTGAGGGAGGCTGATGACTCCCGCTCTCTTTGCTATTGTACTTTCTGGTTCACCTTGATTCGCAAGAGCGCTTCATCTCCTCTGTCGTATTTCATTTCCCTTCCTTCTCTGACCCCTTGCTCCTTTTCCCCTCACTTTCTGGTTTCTCCCACCCAACTTCCCTGACAGCGTCCACCTACCCACATGAGCAAGTGACAACTGTTGTGTTCTTTAACCCTTCTGGGTTGAGGCACAGTGATGGGGGTGGGGGTAAGAGCTTCAGGGGCTAATGTGTCAGTCCATGCATGTGCTCATTCAGTTTGCAAACAACTTGGCCGGCCATGTGTCTCCTGGAGGGAGAGAAAGCCCAAACCTGGTAGGTAGGAGTCAGCAGCCGGGTGAAGTCTGCCTCTCAGTGGAAGTGTTCCAGTTTCATTAAAAAACAGGGGCTCAGGGGCTACAGGGGCTACATCTATGAGAGGACTGCTCTGGTCCCTTAAAGTCAAGGAGGCTGCTGGAGTAGCCAAAAGCTGACTTCCTTGGTATCTCTTACACCAGAAATCGGGAACATGCAGGTTTCCCCACAGAAATAGCTGGAATTCTTAACCATAAAACCCTCTTTAAACTTTAAAAAGCCTCGAGCATGAGAGAGACTGACGCGGGCATTTCTCTCCCTTTGCACCCGCCTCGTTTCCTTGCTTCTCGTGGTAGAAAAGAAGGCCAGCCAGTATCTGTGTTATCCTCTCGACGTGGAACTTGCTGAGATTTTAAAAGTTATCTCCAAATCAAAGATTTGAATTTTTTTCAATGAGGCTTTTCTTTTTGTGTGTGCTCCAACCTTAAATCGATTTCAGAATGTCAGTTGCTTATAGCAGATACGTTTCAACCATTTTCTTTTAAGAGCCCAAAAGAAGATGGGTGAAATTAGCCAATTTCTTTTGGTCATGCTCATTGTACTAATGGGTTTTTTCCCAATAATTCCTTAGTCTTTTAATGCAATTCTTTAGACCCTGGCCAAGAAAAAAAGTAATTTTTAAGTGATACAAGGAAATATGAAGAAAATAACTATCCAAGAGATTGAGGCAAAATGAAATGAAATATAATACTTAAAATGATTTGAGAGATAGAATAGCACAAAATTCTCATGTCTGTCTCTGGGGTAATAATTTGAGATAATGCCTTATATCCCTAAAAGAGAATACAGGGAAAAAAAATGAAAATCAACTCTTAATAGCCATTGCACTTCAAAAAAGTGTGACCAAACATTATGTGTTAGTGGCCTTGAGATGATTTAGAAACCACTTTTTTATAAGTACTTGAAACCTCTTTTTAAGTCTTGGCGTGGCAAAGGGAAGGAACTTGTGATTGAAGAGTAGACAGCAAAAACTCCTTGGCAGAGCGGGCAAGTTCCTATCCTCCAGCCCCCATCACTAAAAAAAGACTGGGGAGTGGGGTGGGGGCTTTAGTTCAAAAATCTGCTGGATTAGAAAGGATTCTACACTGACTATCAGCTATCAACATGTACTCCTACTAACCTTAGAAAGTTTCAGGAAAGAGAGTGGGTGGAGAGGGAGAGCAGTCAAGAGCGAAGAGTGTCTGTCCAAAGCCATCCAAACCTGCTCAACCCAGCATCCAGAGTTCTTCTCTGACTCAGGTCTGGCCACCCCCACTGCTGGGCTTCTATGCTTCTGACTTGCGAGAGCAGAACTCTGTAGTATCTCTTTAAAATCTCCGAGGCCTGTTTAATGATGAAATTAGCCGTGATTTACAGCTCATGACAGACACTTCCAAAACAACAAACCACTTAAAAAATCAGATGACTGGATGAAGATCAGGTCCGGGTTCAGTTCCCTCTGACCCTGCTCTTTCTCTGTTCCTTGCCATCTTCTTTTCTTGTTTAGTGGAGGAGGCTCCAGGCCAGGAAAATTAGAGCAGCCCGTAGCACGAAAGGGCATGAGCCAGAGACAACTGTAACCAAGAACATAAATCCTATCACTTCTAAACCAACACCACGCATGCATGCAAGCAGAACGTGAGATGCTCACAAAATTTGATTTGAGTGGCACACCTGGTATTTCAGTCTAAAATAATAATAATAATAATAATAATAATAATAATAATAATAATAATAATAATAAATTTGAGATCTACAAGTCTCTGGAAGTGTGAGTGACCTGGCACTTTCCTACCCCCTTAATAGTCACAGGCAGTAATTTGGAAAATACTTATTACTGAAAAACCCTAACTTGTCACACTGATAAAAGGATTATGTATTGTCCCTCTTTTCTTCAAAGACCATTTCAAAGACTCTTTGGGTCCTTTCTCTCCCGTCGCCTTCCCAGCTTAGAAGTGGGAGAGTTTGGGTATTTTTTTTAAGTATCAAGAGCAGCAAACAGCAGCCACATGGCTTCTTTCCCAACGTTCATAGCCACGCAGATCGCTGTCTAGTGGGACAGGGAGGAGATACAACACTGAGCGTGGTGATTTAGTTTATTGGTGTTTAAACTCTGAGAGGAGGATGCCCTTTGGGTTGAGGAAAAGAGGAAATTTTTTTGGTCAGGCAGGTGCTGTGTGTATCAGCTTGTAGGGTGTCCAGTGACCTTTATCAGATGGGCTGCCGTACCAAGACTTTGGCAGGTCATTCCATCAGAGAGAAATCTGTGCTGGGAAAGTCTCTCTCCCAAATGCGAACTTGTCTTCATGTTATCTGAGGTTTCATCCTTATCAGAGCTGGTATAATTTTAAGAGTTATGTCTCCCATGACCATTTTTCTATAAGCTACTGGGGACATTATTAGAGATAATAATTTAGGAATTATGTCAGCATCAGAGCTACTTAAGGGCTGGAATTTAAGTTACTTGAAAAGTGGGGTGCGTCGGGAGGTTGTTTGTTTTCGTTTGGTTTGTTCTTGTTGCTGTGATAAAATAACCGGCTGATGTAACCCAAGGGAGGAAAGCTTGCATTGGCTCACACTTTGAAGGAATACAGTCCATCACATGAGGAAGGAGGGCATGGCAACAGGCAGCTTCCTTACCAGGAGGCAGGAAACAGAGTTGAGGCAAGAGGCAGAGTCATCCTATAAAATCTGTAGGCCAGCCTCCAGTGACCTACTTACACCAACACAGCCACATCTTCAGAGTTCCATGGTCTTCCCACCAGCTGAATGTTAGAGACCAGCTTTAACAAAAACACCACTTACCAGGATAGGGGCATGGGGATTAGAGAAGTCGGTAAAGGGTATGAGGGTGTGAATGAAATTAATAACACAGAAAACATCAGGATAGTACCAGGAGGGAGTTCCAGTGAATCCTGAAATCCCACTGGATTTAATTTTCCATACACTTTTATGCCCCAGGACAACAAGGGGAAGAGGACAAAAGGCTGCTTTAACATGATACAAAGAACAGCTAGAACAGCTTCATGCTTCAATGCTTTGATCCATCAAGCAATTAATTCATTAAAAAAAAAGCATACTGTTGTTTAGGCAATGAACCCACCCTAAACCAAGTATCCTAAAGGTAGCCATTCCCAAGGTCAAACCTCCTATTGGAAAAGAAGCAGAAGTATGCTAGAATTTTCTGAACATCGGTCAAAGTGGAGGGAATCTACCTGTATGGGCCATCTTAATGTCAAAAGAACCAAGTAGCCACATCCTAGGTCAGCATGTGTAGCCACACTCCTTGTCAACAACTTTGAAGGAGCTAAAACTCTCTGACCTTGAGATAAGGTGGAAATAGGCTCACGTGTTTAGGCCTCCGCGGCTGAGGATTGAGAGTTCAAACACGAGCACCAATGGAGAACATTTCTCATCCAAAGCATGCCATGGTGATGTTTTGCTTTCTAGTTCTTACAGCAGGGCCACCTTCACCTGTGCTCACTTCCGCTGGTGGAAACGTGAATCCCCAGCTTGCCCCACAATCCAAATAGGGTGTTCTCCGTAGGATCTCTATTTCCTGACTTGTACATCGCTCTCTCTCTTGCGTTGCCATTGGTTTGGGTTGTTTTGATTCCAACCATGCTAACTTGACTCACTCAGCAAGCATGTAATGTAACCAGCACAACAATAAAAGGCGTAATGAGGGGGGCAACTGCTGAAGTGCACCCAACAACCCACATAGAATGGGGTCCTTCAAAAATGGGGTCCCAGGGGGGAGGACACAAAAGCACTCACCACAAAAAGGAGCCTATATCAAACAGAGCGTAAATAAAAATGATGTAATGGTAGTTTTCCCTCAAATTTAGTCCACTCGCTGTCTGTCGCCCATAGTCCTGTTTCAGGGCGGTTTGTTGTAAGCTCAGCCTTAAGCGCTGCTTTAAGAACTCGAGTTCTATGTTGGTCCCTGATTGATCTATGGATAAACAGGGCTTTCTTTTTTTTCTCCAGCAACATGGCCATCTTTCCTGGATATGAAGTTGTGCTTCCGCGGCCACGACTAGCCAAGCATAGTTCCAAGAATGCAGCGAGAACTCCAGCAGGCTATGAACAGAACAGAGCAAGAGGACAGACGTCATCCTCATGTCAAGGGCTACTTAATGACCCAAAGAAACTGCACAGATGCTTCAGTTATTACGGGCAGTGAATGTCAAAAGGAATGAGGTGCTCCCTATCTGCTGGCATGAGTAACTGTACCACCCTGGACCTCAGGCCAAGCATAAAGCCATCGCCCAGTTGTGGTCAGAACCATAGACAAAAAATAAGTCTTAATAACATTTTGAAAAGTTGAAACCAGGGGCTGGAGAAATGACTCAGCTCTTAAGAGCCTCGTTGCATGATCATAAATTTTGGAATTCAGATTCCAGCATCCACATAACAAGCATCCTGAAAACACCTTAATTCCAGCTTCCAGGAACCGGACACCCTCTGCTGACCTCCACCTGTTCAGTCAGGCACACCCACCCCCCCACACACACGTGTGTGTGTGCATACTCCCATGCAGGCACACACACACACACACAGAGAGAGAGAGAGCGGGAAAGAGAGAGAGGAGACAGACAGATGATAGGTAGATAGACAGACAGATGGTAGACACTTCAGAATGTTGAAAGAAAAGATAACAAATGTTTTAAGAAAATGGAATTTGATCAATACAAGTAGAGTTCTTACTAAATACATTGAAAAAATGCTGGTGTCTGCAGGAGGATTTTGGAATAAATGTGAAGAGGTAAGTGTATGGTTAAGGTAAAATGCTACGGTTCCTTGAAGGGTGCAGTGGACAGCAGGTCCCGAGACCACAACAGGCCACAAAGGCAGCCAGTCCCAGGCAGGGAGCCCCTGAGTACAGCACTGTTCCCCATGAAGGGCAGGCAGGGAGCCATGTGGTGGCTGAGACTCAGGAGGCTCTCTTGCCCTTCTCCTGGGGTGGGGATCGGGAAGCAGGTATTTTTTCCACAACAACCACATGTTCCATCTGCCTGAACGCCAACCTCTACGCACACCAGCAGCTTTGGTGGTGAGTTTTCCCCCTTCCAGCCCCCAACCACAGCTTTCATAGCTACGGTTGAGCCCTTCACTGCTTTCCATAACTAAAAACAGGACCTGACAACCCGTGGTTGGTAATCCCGTGCTAGCACTGCACACACCATGTGGTGCATTCAGTTTGGGGGTCCAGGGTCCCTAGGATTTTTCTTTCTTTTTCTTTTGTTTTCTTTTGGACCACTCATAAGTGATCCCCACCGTGAAAGACAGCTCGAAGTGGCCTCTAGCCTCTCTGGCTTCCGAGTCACCTGGACCAGAGCCATTCAGGCTTTGACCCCCTGCCTGTAGAGAGAGGATGCTCTTCTACAGTCCCTGTGGTGTTTTTTGTGGGTTTCCACATTTTCAGCTATGGTATAAACCCTCAAACTATGCTCCACCAGTGTCCCACCAGCTCCACTTTTCCTCAAACTGTCCCTGCCACCACTACCACTGCTGACAAAATTGGTCAGATCACAAGGCAGCTGTTTTCAGTTCCAGCCTTTGCTCCCCACTGCGGTTTGTGGCACAGCGGCTCAGCAACAGGGTGGATCACACCTCTAGGTCTCTCTTCCATATAACATGTGAATCGACAGACTAGTTGCTCAGGTCAAGGTAGGCTTGTCTTCCTACAGATTTCTTAGCCCACAGGAACTTCTGGAGCCTGGCAGGTCCTGCACTAAACAGGAAAAGGCAAATACGATCTTCAACGACCATGGAGAACCCTGAGGAGTAGCTCTAGGTGCCAACCAAGTAAGTTCTCTCTCATTGTTTCATCAATAACTCAAGTAAAATTTTATCCTTCTCAAAGATCTCTGATGCAGTTTGACAACTGAGAGGTTTGTTGTTTAACAAATTTCAGCAAAATACAAGTTATTAAGGTATGTATTTGCAAGTTATAAAGATGTGAGGACAAGTGTATGCTATCAAAATTCTCACACTGCCTTCCATAGCCTTAAAAATACTTTTCATTGTGTAAAAATATCTGCCACTGTTACTCTGATTAAATATGATACTGCTTAAAATTTATGTTTTTACAAACCCAAAGAATTCTTGTGAGTTCCAGGGAGCCGAACTGAAGGATCCACCTTAAACAGATCAGATACACACATCTCAATTCCCTGGTTCTAAAAATTTTTTCTTCCTTAACTTAACTTTGTCCTCTGTTCTACCAATACCTTAAACAGGTGTAAGAGACACCAAATATTTCCATACCACAAACACCAGACAGGAGCAAAGATACCAGCTACACCAGGATGTAACCAGCATCCAGCTTTCTCCCCCCTCAAGACAACACCCACAAATAAGCAGGAAGCAGTCTTTAGAATCTGCCATCCCAATTTCTTTAACCTGTAGTGCCTAACCTCCTGCCTTTTTATTATAAAGAAGAGATGGAAATGTAATGGTCTGTCCTGTTCCTTTAAGAGACAAGCCCTGCCCACTCCATCCCCCCCCACACACCCCTCCCTGTCCACCACAGAGGCAGGAGAATCTTCCTTCTGCTTTCAGTCTGAGCTCTTTCCTTTTCTGTCTCTCTCCCAAAGAGGTAGCTGCTGCCATGGCTACTCTCCTTCCCCCCACCCCCAACTCTCTCTCCCTTCCCACCTCGCTGCTCTTCTCCCTTTCCCCTTTTCCCACTAAATAAATATCCAACTTCACTCTGCATGGAGTGCCTATCCGTCTAGGTCTCTCACCCACCACGCGGCTCCCTGCCTAGGACCCACTGGCCCTCATGGCCCACAAGCCACTTGGGGGCTTCCTGACTGGGGCCCGTCTGGCTTCATGGGCCAACATGGTCTCGTGCCTGCTGCACACTGCCACCACTAGGTGATCCACAGCATTTTACTTAAACCATAACAGTAAGTACACTTTTTTTTAATGCTCAGTTAACACTAGATTCTCAGTCCACTAATTATTCATTTCTAAACCGCCTCCTCTCAACACAACCTCAGATACCTTCTGTACCAGGCATTGTATAAAATCCTCTGCTTTTGATGCCATATGGAACTGAATGATAACCAGAAGGGAAGCTGAGGCTCTACCAGAGGAGAGATGCTGGTGAGAGCACAGACTGAAGGATGGACCAGACCAAGCTCCCTGATTAGTAGGTGAGAAAACCAGGACCCTGTGACTTCAGAAGATGCCATTCCCTGTTACCCTGAACCTAAGGCCTGGCCTTTCCTCCAACTGAGTCTCTTGAGTCACTACCCAGGCATGCATTCCATTACACAGAATAAATAATGATTTAATCTATTAGCCACACAAAAATTTAAGGGGAGCTTTTTAGAGAAGCTTGGGAACTTTCCACATATTTTTTCTTATAAACAAAATTCCTCATTTTCTAAATACATGCTATAGACCTTTGAAACTGTCCTCTGTGACTTGTTTTGGCAGAACCTGTTAACTGTTATGCCTATGAATGTTTCTCTGCATCTCTGGCATCTAGGGCTCACTGTCCACCCCTTAGAAAGGGGTTCAGCATCTCCAGCACATCAGTGGACTCTGACCCCCAAGACTGTTGTGCTCCTTTACCTGTATTCTTTCCTAGTCCCCCCCCCCATCAATGCACACAGATCTGAAGGCAAGGGCTGAGGGATGAGGAAGTAGGGAGTTTGGCAGCTGAGGTACCATCCAAAGAACACAGAGCTCAAGACTGTCTTAGCACCCAGGCAAGACTGCAACTGAAGGCTTATTCTTCTGCTTCCTAGCTCTTCCCCTTCAGACAAGACTCTTTTGGTTTTTTTTTTTTTTTTTTTTTTGCTTCTTTACTAAGAATTTTTTAATATAATATTTTCTCATTTTATATAGCTAACGCTATTGCCACTCCCTCTCCTCCTCCCACCCTATTCTTTTCCCCCTAACCCCACCCCCATCCACTCCTCAGAAAGGGTAAGGCTTCCTCTGAGGAGTCGACAAAGTCTGACACATCACTTCAAAGTAAGACTAAGGCCCTCCCCGCTATGTCTAGGCTGAGCAAGTTATATCCTTCCAAAGAGAAGGTGCTTCTAGATGCCAGTTCAAGCATTAGGGATAAATCCTGGTCCCAGCAGACAAGACTTTAATCTCTGCCCTCCCCCTTTAAAATGTGGTGGCTCTAAATATTGGTATGAAGATGAAATGAAATGGCATGATCGTTCTTGATAACTGCCATGATTATTTCCCAGAGCTGAAGGTGAATGTGTTGTCCATTTGACAAGATGTAGGATCACTTAGGAGACAAACTTCTCCAGAAAGACTAACATTTCTAGAGACGTTTAACTGATGAGGAAAAGACCCGCCCTGACTGTGGCAGAACCATTCCAAGGACTGATGTCCCCAACTAAATAACAAAGAGAAAGCCAACTGAGCAGTGCACACCATGGCCAGATCTACTTCCTGACATCGCCTGTGGCATGAACAGGCCCCATCACCATGCCTTCTATGCCGTGAGGAACTTGTACCCCCAAACCATAAGCCAAAGCAACCCCTTTTTTCATTGTGTTGCTTTTATTAGGTACTTTGTCAGAGCGATGAGACCATAGCTAACACACCTGCCCGAGAACTGTATTTTGACAGAAAAGGGGGTGAAAGGAATGCTGAGGTTGACTTCTGTGAGCATGTCCTGAAGTGTTGAGATAACCCCTCACAGGTAACTGAGGGGCCATGACCTTGCGTCACCCTAGCCACTTTGGCCCCTTCCATCTCATTCCGTCCAAGAGTTAAGAAGCAGATTGCAGAAGGACAGTACATAGATCATAGGGAAGCCCCTTACCCCTCCTCCAGAGCCACTGGCCAACACAGCTCAGCACTTGGTGCTCATCCCTGCCCATAACACTACAAACAGCTGCTTACGTTTGAAAAATACATTTTGTGGCATTCTATAATTTTAGGCACTAAAATAAGAGCTACACCCATGGGACACAGCTGAGCCCTTAGGGAAACATGATGATAATTAAGAAATAAATACTCTTCTTACTGAAAATGGCCCTCACCAAGATAGCCTCCTCGAAGAACAGAATGCAGGCTGGATTTTCCCTTCCAGTTACCTCACATCTGTATACTCTGTTGTACAGTTCCCGCTTTCCACATGTACTCACTCAACCACAAGCCTAAAAGGGCTGCAAGCAGATGGCCAACGGAAAGCAATGGCCTCTTTGGACTCAATGGCATCTTGGGGGGTTCCTTGTCTCATAATGTCATGCCAGGGCTTGTTTTAATGCTATGTTCCCATATTTTTACTTATTTTTTATTTTTTTCTCTTTTTTTTTACCCTACAGGTCATGTGTGTGTGTGTGTGTGTGTGTGTGTGTGTGTGTGTGTGTGTATTATGGCTTTCAGTTTTATGTTTTTATGGGATTCCTGATTATGCAAACAAATGTGTCACTGTGTCTATATGCCTCTTGTGCCTTTGCTTGGGTTTTTTCCTTCTGTTTGTTTGTTTTGCCCTATTCTGATGTTTGTTTTATCTTATTTTATTGTATCTTATTTTATTGTATTATTATCCCTTAGAAGCCTGCTTGTTTTCTAATGAGAGACAGAAAGGGGCAGATCCAGATGGGAGAGGAGGTGGGGAGGAACTGGGAGGAGTAGAGAGAGAAACTATAATCAGGATATATTTTATGTGAGAAAACAAAATCTAATAAAGAAAAAAATTAAAAGAAATGCGGAGGGTGGGGGCAAGGGTGAGGGCTGTAAATTCCAACAGTGCTCAGCTGCAAATCCCAGGAAGGAAGTCCACAGGACTTTTCTTGTTGAAGTCTAGATGCACTCTTGAAAATGGTATCCTAGTTCCCTTTCTGTTGCTGCAATAACACACTCTTACCAAAGCGATTTCAGGGTGGAAAGCTGTCCATTCCATCTTACACTCCCAGGTCACAGTAAGGAGCAGGACCGCTGCTTGCTGGCTCACTCACAGACTTTGCTTAGCTAGTGTTCTTTTTTTAAAATTTATTTATTTTTAATTAAAAATTTCCACCTCCTCCCATTTCTCTCCCCTCCCCATCCCCTTCCCCTCCCTCTCCAGTCCAAAGAGTCCCTGCCCTGTGGGAAGTCCAAGGTCCTCCCCCCTCCATCCAGGTCTAGGAAGGTGAGCATCCAAACAGACTAGGCTCCCACAAAGCCAGTACATGCAGTAAGATCAAAACCCAGTGCCATTGTCCTTGGCTTCTCAGTCAGCCCTCTTTGTCAGCCACGTTCAGAGAGTCCAGTTTGGTCACATGCTATGAATCAGTCCCAGTTTAGCTGGCCTTGGTGAGCTCCCAGTAGATCAGCCCCACCGTCTCAGTGGGTGGGTGCACCCCTTGCAGTCCTGACTTCCTTGCTCATGTTCTCCCTCCTTCTGCTCCTCATTTGGACCTTGGGAGCTCAGTCCAGTGCTCCAATGTAGGTTTCTGTCTCTAGCTTCATCCATCACCAGATGAAGGTTCTATGGTGATATGCAAGATATTCATTATTGTGGCTATAGGATAGGGCCATTTTAGGCTCCCTCTCCTCATCTGCCCAAGGATCTAGCTGGGGACACCTCCATGGACACCTGGGAACCTCTCTAGAGTCAAGACTCTTATCAACCCTAAAATGGCTCCCTTAATTAAGATATATACTTCCCTGCTCCCACGCAAAGGACTGCCTGTCCAGGGAAAAGTGCTGCCCATAGAAGGCTGGGCCTTTCTGCACTGGGTTGGGTTTTCTTATTCAAAATATCTGATTAGAAAAATTTGTCACAGTGGTGGTGGTGATGCATGCCTTTAATCCCAGCATTCAGGAGGCAGAGTCAGGCAGATCTTTTGAATTCAAGGCTAACCTGGTCCACTAGTGAGTTCCAAGACAACCAGTACTACACAGAGAAACCCTGTCTTGGGAATTAAAATTAAAAAATCCTCACTGGAGTGCTCAACAGCTTGGATTTTAGTTAATTCCAGATATTGTCAAGTTGACACTCAAGATTAGCCACCACATAGTTAATAATATCTAACTTATAAAATGATTGTAAAAATTAAATGAAATATTATACATAACATTAACACTCTAGTACATTAAAAACACAATAATAAATGATGATTATTATGAAAATGTGTTTTTTTAAATCTTTGTGAAACAAATATACAGGCTTATTTTTCTGGTCACAATTGTGCCAGATACTAAAGTATTGGCCCTTGTCTTTAAATATTCATTTCTAGATTTGGCTTTAAAATACAGGCTGAACTTTGGCCAAAGATGTTTTCATATTGTTCCCTTGAAGAGGTTAGAATACAGACAGAAAATATCTTTGCCCTGTTAATTGCCCTCATCAAGAGCAAGTCCCCAGATGTTACCTCAGCTAGGAACATAGCTTCCTTTAGGGCCTTGGTCACGGTGTTTTCGAGATAAACATGAATACCAGTACATATGTGAACCAGGAGAAACTCAATAGGAAAAGTTGAACCCTTGAAACACTGGACAACCCAGTGAGAAATGGCTTTCCTAGGAGAAGAACTTATTGGGGGGACTTTAGACCCAAAAAGGGATGCTGCCAGTGCTAGTAGATTCTCAGGAGGAAAATCCCAACACTGGATTAATTACACACACACACACACACACACACACACACACACACACACACACACACGTTTAATGTTCTCTTACCATAGCTGGGCCAGCTCTCATGTGCTTCTATCTACTGCTGTGGGACAATGGTCTTGTACCCTATAAAGATTTGTCAGTTGTGTTGATTTAATAAAATGCTGATTGGCCAGTAGCTAGGCAGAAAGTATAGGTGGGGCTACCAGAACAGAAGAATTCTGAGAAAAGGAAAGGCTCAGTCTGCAGTCGTCACCCAGACACGGAGGAAGTAAGATGAGAATGCCTCACTGATAAAAGGTACCAAGCCACATGGCTGACACAGGCAAGAATTATGTGTTAACGTAGGATGTAAGTGTTAATAAGAAGTTAATAAGAAGGCTAACCAGTCTATGATTAATGTAGACCTCTGAGTGTTTCTTTGGGACTGAATAGCTGCGTGACTGGGCAGCACAGAAAACTCTTTCAACATATCTACCATACTCTGAGCTGGCCACCTATGAAGAAACCTTTGCTTTCTTTTCTATGCACACATATGATTTCACATTTAAAACATGATTTTAAGTCAGGTCTTCTGCCACTAGACTGTAATCCCAGTTACTTGAGAATCTGAGGGAGGAATACCACAAATCAAATGCTAGCCTAAGATACAGAGTGAGTTTGTGGGCAGCCTGGGCAACATAGCAAGAGTTATATGTTATTATTAACCTTAATAAAAGGTTAAAAAAAAGAAAGAGGACTGAGAATATAGTCCTGCTGTAGGGAGCTTTCTTGGTATGGAGGGGCCCCTGTGTTCGATACCCAATACAAAAAGTATAAGATAAAACTTAGATTTAGGTATGGGCTTGACTACTGTTGTAGTTTGAATGTGTAATGTCCCTCATAGGCTGTGGCTATGAAAATGTTGAGAAAGTGGGTACAGTGACTGGCCTAGGGAACAGACCTTTGAAGGTGTGTCTTCATGATCTGTCAAGGTGTAAGGCACTCCCACCATGAGTTTCTGCTCCACTGTGCCTTCCTCGATATGCGGAAGTGTGGCCTCTGAAACCATGAGCCAGAGCAACTTTTTCCACCTGTAAATTGATTCTGCCAGGCACTGTGCCATGCAATGAGGTAGTGACTAATACAGCCGACTTGCCAGCTCTGCCATCCTGGGAAGACACATATGTCCTTTAAGCCTGTTCACTCATTTACAAAGCAAGAAAACACTCCCTTTAGAACTGTACTAGAAGGAAAACGAGATCATAACTAACACACTCAGAACAGGGCCTTGCACACAGCAGGTGCTTAACACACAGCACGCACTTTTTTTTTTTTTTTTTTTTTTTTTTTGGTTTTTCGAGACAGGGTTTCTCTGTAGCTTTGGAGCCTATCCTGGAACTAGCTCTTGTAGACCAGGCTGGTCTCGAACTCACAGAGATCCGCCTACCTCTGCCTCCCGAGTGCTGGGATTAAAGGTGTGCGCCACCGCCGCCCGGCTACAGCACGCACTTTTATTTTAAGTAATAATGTTAAAAGCATTTAGTGATTATTAATATATATTTTATAGTGAATTACAGAGATGGAGAAACCAAGCTTTGTTGTCTCAATGGCATGAACAGTCCTTGGAATAGTGTTTGGTACATATTAGCTATCAATGTTTTATCAGAGACTGAGTATTAGTGGATATCATTTGTCTTAGTTAGGGTTTCTATTGCTGTGAAGAGACACCATGACCCTGGAAACTCTCATAAAAGAAAACATTTAACTGGGGTGGCTTACAGTTTCAGAGGTTCAGTCCATTATTATCATGGTGGGACATGGCAGCACATGGCAGACATGCTGCTGGAGAAGGAGTTAAGAGCCCTACATCTTGATATGAAAGCAACAGGAAGTAGTCAAAGATACGAGACATGGCTTGAACATATATGAGACCTCAAAGTCCACTTCCACAGGGATACATTTCCTCCAACAAGACCACATCTACTCCAGCAAAGCCACACTTCCTAATAATGCCACTCCTTTTGGGGACCATTTTTTTCAAACCACCACATCATTTTAGCAAAATTTGTTCCTGAGTATGTTATGTATGAATAATAATCTATCAAATACACTTTAAGCTTAGCTCTCAGAAAAATAGGAAGTAAAAGGGATTTCAGAATCCTGGAGTATTTCTGTGGACCATTTTATCTACTTGAGAGGAAATATTCAGAGACATTAAAAACATTACCAAACTTGAGCCTACTTAGTTGGCAGAAGCTAGCTACCTTACCTTTCTCTATCACACTGGAATCAGGACCACCAACAGATATGTGCTGAGCACATTCTTCCCCGGAGACCCTGCAGCATAGGCTTTACTTGTGTTCAGATGCTGTGGAGAAATGCTTATCTTTCTTACATGATTAAACTCTAACTAGCGGGAAGAGAGCAGTGAGAGGACTCAGTGGGTAAAGGTGACTGTCACCAAACCTGAAGACTTGAGTTCCTTCCCTGGGGCCCACGCAGTTGAAAGAGAAAAACAATATCTGGACATTGTCCTCTGATCTATACACACACACACACACACACACACACACACACGCACACGCACATGCACATGCACACGCACACGCACACACACACAAAATTAATTTTTTAATTGTACAAAAAAATCTAGTTGGGAGGAAGATGTAGCATATAAATATATATGGGGGAATCATGAAAAAATTCCAGTGTCTTTTGGAGCATGTTTGTATTTCTCTAAAATGGGAAAATATCTTTAAAACCAAAAGCTTAAGATAAAAGAGTGAATTTTCTTTAGTCATCACAAACTCTTGGCCAAGAACCTCCCAGATGAAAGATAGTAAGTTTTAATGTGAGAAAGAAACTCTCTTTATTTAACCATTTTTTACACACAAAAGGAACAGAAATTGCATCTGATTCATCTTTAAACTAAGTGAACAATTTCTGAAGCCAGGCATGTATTACTGTGTCTATAACACTTACAATCCTCTTAGGTGAGTGCTTGCCAGTTCCTTCACTTCTGTGGCAGATTTGGGAGGGGAAATTGCATAAGCCTTAAACTAAGGGTAGAAGAATTTTCACACAAAACGCTGGCCAGCAGACCAACAAGATGACTCGGCTGGTAAACACACTTGCCACCGAGTCTGAAGCCCTGAGTTCTACCCCCCCAACGAAGGTCCACATGGTGGAAGGAAGAACTGACTCCCCAAAGTTGTCCTTTGTCCTACACGCATGCAACATGCATACATGCCTACATGCACAGGCACAAACAAAAAAGTTTTAAAGTTGGTCAGTGATTTAGACAATTATGCAAAATATTTCATAAAAAAAGAAAACATCATACATGTGTTAGATAAACTCAAGTACGCCATGTTAGCATAGGATTATACCTGCTCGGTCCACCAAGATGTGAGAGGCTTCCACCTGCTACCATGAACTCACTTGCCACGTCTTCCCTTCTGCACATTGACGCTAGATAGAGCAGGGGCTGGAGAGATGGCTCAGCGATTTGGAGCCCTGACATTGACGCTGGAGCAGAGCCATCATCCCACCAGAAAGTTTAGGAGGAATTTCCCCAGCAAGACCAGACTTGCTTACAGGATTATGCAACACAATTGTCACCCAAGATATTTACATTCACTGCAGATTGAAATTTGATATATTATAATTTATAATAGCTAAATTTTTGTTTAAGAGTTAACCCTTTTCGAAGCTGCCAAGTTTAACTAATTTTCCTTTCTCAGGTGTGCTGTGGATCTTAACTTTTAACACTCACCTAGAATTGGCTGTGTATTTTCAGAACTATTTCAAGGTACCACACAGCAAATATATTCACAGTTATAAATCTAAAATCTGAGTTTTGGGGGAAAAGATATATGAGAACATTACCTGAAGATACAAAGAAAATTAAGAGAAATAAACAAAAATATCTTCCCTGTGTATAAGATCTAGTCTGGGAATACTATTAAATTCTGCTTTCTAGAAACTAGAAATTCTCTTTATCTGAAAGGTCTGAGGTCATAAATTAGGATCTCTGAAAACCCACTGACCAAGCATCAAGCATATGGAAACATTAACCATTTCCCTCTATGAACACAGCTCATGCATGCCTGGGCATTCATATGTAAGACATGAGTTCTACCACATATGATTTTAACCTCATCTAATTCATTTATAGCAACTACAATAATAGATTGTCTAAGGTAGACTTAATAAAGTAGAAAATTAAAGCTTACTTTCTTTTATTATTAATTAGAGAATATAATTCCTAATCAAGCAGGTTATAGGAAAAATAGAGCTATGCATGCATTTATCTGACCACTTAGGACCTTAGAGGATTGTAGAGGAAAATCCACTAACCACATATTGCGGGGGAGGACAAAACTTTCAGTTTCCTTAAGGACTAAAAACATTCTTGGGAGAGAGAGTCATTTCTGCTTTCAAATGTATTTTATTTTCTCAAAGGAAGCACAGAACTTCTCTCTCAAAAGCCATTGGCAATTTCTCTCAAAGACAGCCATGGACAGGAGGTGCCAACAGCCAGGAGTGAAAATGTGTAGTCGGGACTACTAAACTTCTCAGCTGAGCCTAGACCTGGAAAACAAGTCAGTATTTAGGTGCTAGAGAGATGGCTTAGTGATTAAGAGAAAGTGTCCCTCTTTCAGAGAACCAGTTAAGTTCCCAGCACCCAGGTCAACCAAGTCTTAGTAACTCCAGCTCCAGGGCCTACAATGTTCTGGCCTCCACGGACACCTGGATTTGTGTAGCATACACAGAGAAAAGGTAAAACCAAGGCTGTATTTAGAAAAGTGTTCCTCAGTCACTGAGAAGTGGAAGGTAACGAAGCTCTTAAAGCCTGCCTTGAACCCAGAGATCCGCCTGTCTCTGCCTCATGAGTACAAGGTTTAAAGGCAGGCGCCACCACTGCCACCGGGCTTTTGTTGTTTGTTTTGTTTGTTTTTGTTTTGTTTGAGACGTAGAAGTTCCTATAAGGTCCCCAACCACAGATTAGGCTGCATCTCAAATCTTAAAACAGCCAAGAAATCATTCATAAGGGCTGAAGAGGTATCTCAGAAGCTAAGAGCAATTGCTGCTCTTAGAGAGGACCTGGGTTTGGTTCCCAGCACCCACATGGTAGCCCACAATCATCCTTAACTCCAGTTTAGAGGACCTGATGACCTCTTCTGAACTCTGAAGGTGCCAGGTATGTACAAGGTGCACATACATACATGCAGGCAAAACATTCATAAAATAAATACATCTTCAATAGTTTTAAGAAATTACAAATTAAAAATGTGCTTTTCCATCTTCTCTACAGTTCAGAATAATACAATCAAAACCTAGCCCCTCATGAAAACAAAAGCATATGAACAATCTAGATGTCTACACAGCAAGAACAGGGAGCACTCACCGAGACATCTAGGAGAATACAGAATGTTATAGATTCAGAAACTTAATAGGACAAATGCAATCATAATCCCAAACATAGGTCTCAATTTAGAGACCTTTTTAAAGAGCGATCATATAAAACAGTCCGTATCTAAAGAGAAGTAAGGAGAGCCCCATTGTTAGTTATAGTAACTACTATTGTAAAACTCAGGTGGATACAGTTCATCAAGGCAAATCACAAGTTTTACAGAAGCCCAAACATATTTAATAGCCAGCCACATGAAAAAGATTGTTGTTTCAATTCAGTGGGGGTAAACAATTCAAACATCGCTTAGAAGGAATAGATTTGAAAAAATGAGGTGTATTGAAACAATCAAGTCGAATCTGCACATAATAAGAACTTAAGTCAATTGAAGTCAATTTTAATGAAAACAAAGTAGTAAAAGAAAATAAGACAAAACAGTAAATGAAAATGATTTCTCCAGGCAGAATCTGCATAGGAAAATATTGACACATAGCAGCTGCCATGGCACCTCTTGTATGTCAGACTTCAATGTGTGCATGAGTCCTTTTATGGGCTCTCAAACACATTCATTTCTATATGAATGAGAGGAATGGAGAGAGGGAGGAAAGAAGGGAGGAAGGGAGGGAGGAAAGCAGGGAAGAAGGAAGGGAGGGAGATAAGGAGGGAGGGAGGGAGGAAAGAAGGGAGGGAGGGAGGGAGGAAAGCAGGGAAGAAGGAAGGGGGTGGGGTAGAAGGAGAAGAGAGGAGGACCGCAGAGAAGACAGGAGAAGGTGAGTCTTTCTTCTTTTTTCTTTCGTTCTTCTTTTTCTTTCTTTAGGGATCAGGAAGGTGATAAGTCTGATTTTCAATTTTGTCTTTCCCCATACAGAAAGTCTGGATGAACATTAGTGTGCGTGTGAGTGTGTGTGTGTGTGTGTGTGTGTGTGTGTGTGTGTGTGTGCATGGACATGTGCACTATGGGAGTGATAGTGTGTATAAGTGTCACAGAACACATCTGAATATTGGAGGACAACTTGTGGGAGCTGGCTTTCTTTTTCCACTATGTGGGTTCCAGGGAATGAAGTCAGCTCTCCAGATTTGGTAGCAAGTGTCTTGACCGGGTGAGACATCTCACCAACCTGAAAAGTGCTAAGGTAAGAAGTTGAATTTTGAATGTGATAGAAATAGAAACCCAATTTTCAATTTTGTGTTTCTGCATAAAGTTTATCACTTTAATTCACTTACATTTCTGGAATAATCTCTCGTTGCTCTGACACTTTAGCACGTATCTCTGTTAAGAGACAAACTATTTTCATGTCTATGGGTTCTCTATTCTATCAGTCAGGTTGTTTGTGTATGTATTTGAAGACAGGTTCCAAACAAATTGTAATACGTGACAGAGATGGGCCTCTCTCTTTTT